>NC_055987.1:1116188-1416188 GCF_018446385.1 Zingiber officinale | reverse complement strand
ACCAGTTGAGTTTGATTGCAGCTTCAGTTTAGTTTAGCTTAGCTCAGCATTATGCTTCAGTGTAATTTTCCATGTTAGCTCTATGTTCAGCTTATGTTATGCCATGCTTGTATGATACTATGCCATGCCATGCTTGCATATTCAGTATGTTTTCCAAAAGCATGTTTTAAAAGCATATTTGCATCGTATGCATGATTTAGTGAGGTAGATGGTTTCTTACTAAGTTTTTTAGCTTACAGATACTATTTTCCTTATACTGCAGATACAGGTAAAAGGAAAATGGACTAGCAGCGGAGGCTGGAGGACAATGCGAAGATGGTGTGTGTGTGTGGAACTGGAATCAAAGGTCCTTAGGGGACTTAGCAGGATGAACATTAGACTCTTTAGCATGTTTACCTTAGCACTTTACAGTTTATGGTTTAATACTTTCATCTTTATGCACCTTTAGTTTTGGAACGTACTAAACTATGAAAGAATGAGTTAGATTGTTAGTAGTCATTATGGGAATGTTTGTTAATGCATGTTAGAAGTAGCTTCAATTGATTTAGAACTGCTGTGAGGTTTTGCACGCCAAAGTGTCAAATCAAAACTTCGGTGAACGACTCGATCGGTCTCCGCACGATCGTGGTCTCGAAGTCATCGGCCACCGACCGATCCAGCGAGATATAAGGTGCTATCAGATCCTCCGGATCGGTCAACCAACCGATCCAGCAGCGATACGAGCGATCCTGTATTCAGTGCTCGGATCGGCCACCGACCGATCCAGATACCGGATCGGTCACGACCGATCCATCACGGACAAGAGCGAACCCAGATTCAGGCTTCGGATCGGTCCACCGACCGATCCAGGACCTGGATCGATCTCGCCGACCGATCCAGCCTTTCTGGATCGGTCCGTAGACCGATCAGGGGTCAATGGATCGTTCCACGGACCGATCCAAAGCTCCAATTTTGCCTCCTCAGCCTAGCTATGAATATCTAGAAGGTAGTGGGACATGAAATCTCACTCTCACAGAGTTAACAGAGGCAACTACAATAGTTTAGTAAAATTTTTATTCAGCCCAGTTTTCCGCATTAGTAATTTAGCTGCAGTTAGCAAAGAAACTGTAGCGGTCCGCCTTGTAGCCTAGCAGTAGAAGGTGGGTCGTTACAAGACGGGTCGATGGGCTGACCGGACGTCTGACAGGTAAGTTAAAATAAGTCACTAGAGGGGAGTGATTGTGAGGACGCGTTCCTGGGAAGAGAACTTAGGCGTCGATCCAATTTAGATCCATTTTGGAAATCTAAGTTGAGATCGTGACTAGATTTCGGTCTCAAGGAGACGAAATCTAATTGATACTCTGTTTGATTATAAATTGTGCTAACCTTTGTTTTGCAGGGTATATTTGTCTCGGACTAACATTTTCTTGCAGTGAGTTGAAGCTGCTGGAAAATGGGGTCCGCGCGCTTGGAAGGGATCCGGGTGCTCGGAGGTCCAGGCGCCCGGAAGGACCCGGGCGCCCGGGGGTCCGAGCGCCCGGAATGCAAATTCTATCACCTTATCGCTTCGCGCACGTGGAGCACTTTGATTGGACCTGATATATCTTCATATCAGGCCCAATGTGGGCCTGATATCTCCCCATATCAGACCCAATGTGAGCCTGATATGGGGAGCCTAACAACAAGAAAAAAAAGAAAAAAGAAAAAAAAAGAGAGATTTAGGTTTTTCAAAACCTTTAGTCCACCACTAGGAATGCCAAAAATAACAATAGAGAGCATATTTGGACTTCTTGCAATTTTAGAAATCCATAGGATCTAAAATGACTTTAATTTGAGGTCTCTAGATCGATCAGTGGGTTTCGATCAAAACCTACTGATGGACCTAGAGAGCTTCGATTGCACCCATTTCAGTTTCTGTGAATTTCTGATGTTGCAAGGAGTTCAAATATGCTATCTATTATTTATTTCAACTTCTAAAATATGTTAAAATATAATAAGAAAGGATCAGCAAAACAATCTCCATACGTTGGCCCTGATATGATTCATATCAGGCCCACGTATGAGGATTTTTACCTATTCATCATTATTATAATTTTATACCTTTGTATAAACTGAAATAAATAATAGATCAGTTTCTGTTATTTATGGGGTTACAAAGAATTCAAATATATCATCTATTGATTATTTCAACTTCTCCAAATGTATTAAAATATTATAAAAAAATAAACTAAATTCTAAATGTTGCGAGCATGATATGATTTATATATTAGACCTATATTATGCATGTACACATGGAAAAAAAAAAAAGAGGAAAGAGAAGAGAAGAGGAAAAATTAAATTGATTGTATAGAAGAAAATAAATAGGAGAGAGTGAGAAAGTGAAAAAGAAAAAGTTAGATTTAATAAAAAATATACTTAAAATACTAAAGTAATTTATACTTTTTGATAAATTTAAATAAATAAAGTGTTTCTATTTCTGGTAGAAGATGTCATTTGGAAATGACTTTCCGGTGCACACAGCCAGGGAGCTTATTTATTTAATTGATAAATATAAATGAGTTTATACCATACCAAATATTAAATTTATTCATAAATATTTAATTCTTGTATAACTCTATAGACAACTTCAACGTACGTCATTAAAGTTAAAAGTAACGTGACTACTAAGGTTGCGTTTGGTAGCCTGTAATCTATCTTGTAATGTAATTCAGATTACATTACAAAGTCGATTATTTTGTTTGGTTTGATTTAAAAGTTGTAATGTAATGTAATCTGGATTACAAAATGTAGTGAAGATTTGTAATCTGGATTACAAAGCAAATGCTATGTAATCCGATTACATTACGAGGTCATTGTTTCACCAAAGTTTAAATGCCGAATATACCCCTAGTCTGTTGTCGACCGCCGCCCGTCACCGATAGCCGACCTTCGTCGTCGCGGTCGTCGGCCGTCGCGGGTCGCCGGCCGTCGCCGGTCGCCGGCGGTCGCCGGCGGTCGTCGGTCGCCGCCGTTGTCGGCCGACCGCGACCGCCGATCGCCTGCTGTTGGTAGCCGATGGCTACCGCAAACTCTGGCAGAGGTGTGGCGACCGCCGATAGAGGTCACAGGATATTTTTATCATTTATAATAATATGAATTACATTTCTTATAAAAAATAATGGACACCAAACAAAAGAATGTAATCACCTTTGTAATCAAAGATTACATACATTACATTATCAAACGTAGTAATGTAATCAAGATTACATTACATTACATTACAAATTTGATTACATTACAAGCTAGATTACATTACACCCAACCAAACGTAGCCTAACAATTAGTATTATTATTATTAGATCACAGATTAATTTTATTCGTAATATGGCAACTAACCCATTAGTAGGACTGTAAACGAGCCGAATTAAATTGAGCTTTAGGTATTTAAACTTATTTAATAAAATAAACGAGTCAAGCCAAGTCGAGTTTAAAATGAATCAAATCTTTGAAATAATTGTTCAAACTTGGATTGATTTTTTTTTATGAGTTTGATTTGTTTGAATGTTATCGAGCTCTCAATTCAAGCTTGACTTGAATTTAGTTTGAGCTTAGTTCGTTTAGTTGTTATCGATTTCTCAATTCAACCTTGTTTGATTGTTTTAAACTTTTAGTTGTTTAATTGATTATTGAGCTCGATAATTTAAATTTATTTATTTATTTAACATATTGATAAGAATTTTATTAATGAATATGGTTTACGAACATTGTTCACGAACGTTGTTTATGAACGTTAACAATCTGAATATATATATGTTCAAACTTATTTGTTTAGTTTAACGAGCTGTTCAAATTTATTTATTTAATTAATTTTGTATATATTGAATAAATATAAATAAATTCTTACTAAATCGAACGATAAATTTATTCACGAATGTTTAATTTATGAGTAAAGTAGAGAAAAATCTCCAATTTGCATGCAATCTCCACTCATAAAAAACTTTGTTTCCACTCCCTGCATGTAAATTTTTATTTGCTTCAACTCCCTCATGCAAATATTGTGACCTAATTGCCCCTTTGATTTTTTGGTACAAAAGGTCCAAAAATGAGTATAATTTAAAGAAAATTTAATATATTTTCTATCCAATTGAGTATCATTTAAAGAAAATCTAGTATATTCGAGTATAATTTTAATTAAAATTGTCCTTTATATATTTTAGGTATAAATAGTCTAAAAATGAGTATAATTCCTATTAAATTCAGCATTTTAAACTAGAATCGAGTATATTTTATATTAAATTGAGTACGACTTTTTCCTATTTAATATAATTCCTCTTAAATTCAGTATCATTTGAAAAAAATCTAGTATATTTTTCATCCAATTGAGTATCATTTAAAGAAAATCTAGTATATTTTACATCTAATTGAGTACCATTTAAAAAAAATCTACTATATTTTCCATCCAATTGAGGTGAAAAAAGAATCGTACTCAATTTAATAGAAAATATACTGGATTCTAGTTTAATTGTACTGAATTTAAGAGGATTTATACTCATTTTTAGACTTTTTATACTTAAAATATCAGAGACAATTAGGTAAGTATATTAGACTAGAGAGTGAAAAGAAAAATTTTTTTCTAATAAGGAGTGCATGTAAAATTGTGTTTATCAATTAGGACTACATGCAAATTTTCCCTTAATTTATTTACGGCCTAACAATTAGTATTAAAGTTGAATAGAATATTAATATTTTAAAAAAAAAAATTGATGAAAAAATCAGTTGTCAGCGCTTTGCAATTCATGGGTGAGTGCAAGATGCGGGTGGCGAATTACTCGGTGCCAAAAGTATTGCGCTTTAGAAGTTGAATTGGCATGTGGGGTTGGGCGACGAAAGTAATTTCCGCCAGCAGAAACCCTCGTCCTCGTCGCTTCTCCGTTCGCTCGCTGCGATTGTGAACTCTCCCGGAAATGAGTCCGGTCATGGGTGGCGGAGGAAGCACGAAGGAGGGCGGCTCCGAGGTGTTCGACGTCACCCCCCATAAGATCGCCGTCTGCCACCTCGTTCAGCTTTTCGCTCAGCCACCTTTGCACTGCACTCGCCAGTCCATCTCGGAACACCAGCGCCTCGGTCTCTTCCTCTTTTCGCTCACTAGGGTTCGATCTCAAACACCCTTGTTCCGTTCTTTTCAGTGTCTTCCGTTTGATTCGCGGTACTTATCTTTACTGGTAGCCTTCCAGTCAATAGGTTTTGGTTCGAAGCCCCTCCTAGTTTTATCAATCTTTCAGTTAGACTGTTTTCTTACTTAATATATTTGTTTGAACTTCCAAAATCTGTTTTTTTTGTTCTCCAGTGAATTTAAATTTTGCCAAGTACTTGCTTTTATTGTCATTGTGGTGCATTTCTACATCTTCACACTTTTTGCGGATGAGCAAAGCATTTGATATTGAACAATGCTTTTCTTATGTAATTTATGTGCTCTTTCCTTGTTTCTTGTACCTTGCAGAATCATTTGATTAGTCGGCTATTTTACTCTCGTCTTTGATATGCTGAAGTTCTAGTTCTTAGCTAACCATACTCTTCTAACTCATACTGTGCTTATTTTATCGAAGTCTTGTGAGGGTTTCTTTGAACCTACACTGGGAGAATTTATGAACCAGCTGAAGGCTGTTGATCATATGGGTTGGCTTAGTACGGATTTGATTGCCAACCTTTCGGCACTATCCTCACCAGATGATCTATTTAATTTTTTTGATAAGCTGCGAGGTAAATAAGCTGTTGATCTATTCATGTTTGTATTCATGACTTGGATATTCAGGTTGGATGCTAATAAAAATTATGACTTCTCTTATGAATTTGATCAGGCGTGCTTTCCAGTCCTGAAGGATCTTCGATGGAAGATGAACAGATCTATTTGGATCCAAATGGTCACTTGGGGATCTTTCTGCGGTGTTGCATACTGGCCTTCAATATGCTATCTTTTGAGGTGCTTCAAATTTTTATTATTCTGCTATATACTTAAAATTTAAACATGCTCAGGAACCTTATTTATTGTCTTCCTGGTGAATTAGTGTGTAACATGACAAAATAATTAGTTAAAATTAGTGCCAAACCTTTTTGTATTTGTTTTGGGATTCGTGTTGTTTAGTTGCCTTATTCTGAGGCTTGTATTTTGGAGCTTGCTTTGGTGTGCAAGAAGAATATATTTTCTGTCTATGTGAGTTCTAGCAATAATAGCTGAAGCCGAAGGAATTCCAATTATATTCAGCATAACCCCGCCTACTGTGCTGTCAGCATTTTCCAACTTTCTTTACAAGGATCTGTGAAGTTTAAATAAGCAGGAATATAGGCTTTCTGCTGTTCTGTACCATCTTACCTTATCATCATCATTGTCATTATCATTATGTTGTGTTGGAAGCAACTAAAGGGGCATAAATTTAAGAGTTTTGGAAGCAACTAAAGGGGCATAAAAATATTAAAAGGAGAAAGTGCATAATGAACCAAGATCTGTATACAGTATCAATAAGAGTACAAATTGTAGGTGTAGCGGAGACCGGCAAGAGGGGGGTGAATTGGCTGCAATAGAAATTATACCCTCCTCGGATTTTCAACTCAACGAGATGCAATAGCTATAAAGTAATAAACAGTAAGACTTAACAAAAATGAAAAGGAACTCAGCAGTTAACCTGGTTACAACCAAGAGGGTTGTTAATCCAGGGCAATGAAAGAGCACACTAGAAAGAACTCCTTTGCTGAAGGTGGAGAAGTCTTTTACACTTAGAGAGCACAGAACTATTGCTTTGAGAATGAGAGTACAGAGTTGATAAAAATCGTTCGTATTCGATGTTCTTTACAGCTGCTCGAGACCCTCTTTATATAGGGGTTCTAGAGCTTATCGGATGACCTGATCTTCGGGATCAGGTTTTGACTTGAGAGGGATCGGTCGACCTATCCCCAGGTTCGGTCGACCGAACTTGCTGTACCTGCCCAGTCTTCTGTCCAGGTGTAGTCTCCGTGGATCGAGCTTAGGTTCGGTCGACCGATCGGTCAACGGTCTCCAGTTGAGTTGGCCCGATCAAATTGCTCGACTTGGTCTCTGGATAAACTTGGGTTCGGTCGACCGATCAGTAGGTTCGGTCGACCGATCAATAGGTTCGGTCGATCGAACCGTTGACAAGTCAACTCCAGTTGACTTGCTCCGGTTCGGCTCCTTGGGTGATTGCGGCCCACCGGAATAGGGCTCACCCGAACCCAATTCCCAGCCTTCTCCTCGAGCAGGCTTTCGTCCGGCTTCTCGTCCCTCGAACGCCGCGTACGTTCTTCTTGCTCCACCGGAGTACTCTTCCGCAGCTCTCTCGTCCTTCGGACGCACCAAGCCCGTCGGCTCCCTTCCCGTGCCATCCTCGCTAGCTGCGTCTTCCGCTCGACTTCTTGTGCTCCTAAGTTCCTGCACACTCAGACACAGGGGTCAGACAAAACGCAGGACCTAACTAACTTGGTTGATCACATCAAAACTACCACGGGGTCCAACAATCTCCCCCTTTTTGATGTGCATCAACCCAAGTTCAAATTAGGGTTAAAACATACATAAGAAGTAATTTTAAAGAAAAAAATTACTAAACTAGCATATTAAGCATAAGTTTTGCAATAAGTAAAATTGCAACAATATTTAGAAAGAATATTAAAAATTTAAACCTTCCTAACTCCTCCTAACTCCCCTAAACTTGTACTTTTCTTTATTTTCCCCCTTTGATCACAGCAAAAACGGGGGCAAACAAGTTACAGAAGTTGAAGTAGGTTTTAACTTAAAAAAAATTTCTAAGTTAAGATCAATTTTTCAGAATTTTCAAAGGAAAACTTTTAAGTTAAAATTTCAAGAAACTTTTAAAAATTTTCAAAGGAAAAATATTTAAAGAGTTCCTAATGATATGTTTAAAAATTTTTTAAAGCATTGTTTAATTCTAATATTAATGCTTTTATCAAAAGGTTAATTAAACATTTATTTCGATATTTCGGCTTCCAGGTCGTGGCGAGGCACTAGGCCTTCTTGGTTATTGGAGCAACAACCACTTCCTTAAACAAAGCTTCCATAAAGAAACTCAAAGTTTAATTTTATCACTGTAAAATTAATCAAGTACAGATTTTGGAACCCAGTAAAGGTTCCTTCCTACGGGATTCTTTAAAAACATAGAGGGTATATAACTTTTAGGAATTTTCCTAAGTTGACCCTGATGTTGTTTAATGTACCAATTCAATTTTCCATAAATTCTAACTTTTGATTTTGGAAATCTATTTAAGCAAGCATCAATTTTTAATTTTTCAATTTCTAATTTTAAATTATCATTTTCTGATTTTAGATGATCATACATTTCTAACGGGCATGCTCTTGCTAGGTTCAACTTTAGTTCAACATTTTCTTTTTCTAATTGATCTAACTCTCTAGAAAGAGACTTGATAAATTTAAAAGATTGAGTTGAGGTTAGATTGCGTACCTTACTTACCTGTTTTGGTGACGCTCCCCCTTCACTGCTGCTTGCTTCTTCGGATGTTCCTCCCCCTTCATCAATGCTTATTTCTGAGTTAGATGTTTCTTCTAGCTGATGGTTGGCTATCAGTGCTAGTCCCGAGAATTCTTCGACTTCTGACTCGGAGGATGAAGAGTTGTCCCATGTCGCCTTCAGATTTTTATGCTTGGAGGAATCTGGTTTCTTGTACTTGGTCTTTGTCTTCTCCTTGTGCTTGCTCTTCAATTTCGGGCAGTCATCCTTGATATGCCCTTCTTCGTTGCAGTTGTAGCAACGAATCGTTCTTCTTTTTCTCTCATGCCTCTGCGATCTAAATTTGTTAGATTTAAAAAATATATTGAAGCGTCTTACCAATTCGTCGACCGAGGCTTCGGAGTCAGAACTGTTGATTTTTGCCTTTAAGGCAATGTTCTGACTGGACTTCTCTACTCCATTGGACTCTGAAACTCGAGATTCGTGAAGTTTAAAAGTGGAAAATAATTGTTCTAAAGTACTTACCTTGAGATCCTTAGAGATGTAGTATGCATCTACTAAAGAGGCCCACTCTGGAGTTCTGGGGAAGGCATTGAGCGCATACCGGATTGAGTCCCGGTTCGTTACCTCTTCTCCAAGATTGGTTAATTGTGTGATCAGCTCTTTGATCCTTGCTTGGAGCTGCGCTACCTTCTCGCCTTGGTTCATCCGGAGGTTCGTCAACTGGTTCCGGAGGATGTCGCGCCTCGCTAGCTTCGCTTCGGAGGTACCTTCGTGGAGCTCCAGGAATTTCTCCCAGAGATCTTTCGCGGAGTCGTAACTTCCGATCCGATTTACCTCCTGTGGTGACAGTACACTGAGTAGATGGAACTCAGCCTTTCCGTTGGCGATGAAGTTGGCTTGCTCCTTCTTGCTCCATGTGTTTTCTTCTTTATCTTTCGGCGTTGCAAAACCATATTTCATAGTAATTAAAATATCAAAGTCTGTTTTAAAGAATACCTCCATTTTTCGCTTCCATGTAGCGAAATCTCCGTCGAACTTCGGGGGATAGATGTTCGCGCCGGCCATTGTTCTGATCTTTGTGCTTCAGATGGCGGTTAGTTCTTCTGAGGCTGTTGGGCTCTGATATCACTTGTAGGTGCAGCGGAGACCGGTAAGAGGGGGGTGAATTGCCTGCAATAGAAATTATACCCTCCTCGGATTTTCAACTCAACGAGATGCAATAGCTATAAAGTAATAAACAGTAAGACTTAACAAAAATGAAAAGGAACTCAGCAGTTAACCTGGTTACAACCAAGAGGGTTGTTAATCCAGGGCAATGAAAGAGCACACTAGAAAGAACTCCTTTGCTGAAGGCGGAGAAGTCTTTTACACTTAGAGAGCACAGAACTATTGCTTCGAGAATGAGAGTACAGAGTTGATAAAAATCGTTCGTATTCGATGTTCTTTACAGCTGCTCGAGACCCTCTTTATATAGGGGTTCTAGAGCTTATCGGATGACTTGATCTTCGGGATCAGGTTTTGACTCGAGAGGGATCGGTCGACCGAACCTGCTGTACCTGCCCAGTCTTCTGTCCAGGTGCAGTCTCCGTGGATCGAGCTTAGGTTCGGTCGACCGATCCTTTTGTTCGGTCGACCGATCGGCCAACCGATCCTTTTGTTCGGTCGACCGATTGGCCAACGGTCTCCAGCTGAGTTGGCCCGATCAAACTGCTCGACTTGGTCTCTAGATAAACTTGGATTCGGTCGACCGATCAGTAGGTTCGGTCGACCGATCAGCTCCACCAACGGTCAGCTTCTGATGTGGCATTCGACGTGTCTGCTGCGGTTGACTTTGGTTAATGAAGGGTTCGGTCGACCGATCAATAGGTTCGGTCGACCGAACCGTTGACAAGTCAACTCCAGTTGACTTGCTCCGGTTCGGCTCCTTGGGTGATTGCGGCCCACCGGAATAGGGCTCACTCGAATCCAATTCCCGGCCTTCTCCTCGAGCAGGCTTCCGTCGGGCTTCTCGTCCCTCGAACGCCGTACACGTTCTTCTCGCTCCACCGGAGTACTCTTCCGCAGCTCTCTCATCCTTCGGACGCACCGAGCTCGTCGGCTCCCTTCCCGTGCCGTCCTTCTCGCTAGCTGCGTCTTCCGCTCGACTTCCTGTGCTCCTAAGTTCCTGCACACTCAGACACAGGGGTCAGACAAAACGCAGGACCTAACTAACTTGGTTGATCACATCAAAACTACCACGAGGTCCAACACAAATTACTACATTAAATATAAGGAATGCACATTGGAGGTATTTTTCACTTGAATCTGCATTCCATACTACCAATCTCATAGCTTTATCTAATGAAACTCCTACTCAAACAAGAGCTTCAAAGAACCTATGTTAATATCCATGACCCATGTTGAGTTCAAGTGCATGCACAATAAATGAGTGACCCATGGAGAAATTTCCTCACTCCCTCAGGGTGGTATATACACTTGCAGCAGTGTGCCGCGTGTTCACACAATGAACCTCACCATTGGCATGCCTATTTGGTAACTCAAATATCGTAAAGGTACCATCACGCTATATGAATTATCAGTATTGCAATCCGCATCAAATGGTCAAGCCCAATCAGATTATTTTGATGAGGGTGGCAAAGAATTTAAATTAGGCCATCTTATGATATCATGTGTTTCTTAATTAACCAGATGTAGTAACTTGATAGAAAATTGCATGTTTAGTAGTGGCTCGACAAGCGTTGAGATGACAAATTGCATGTTTAGTAATGGCTCAACAGACGCTGAGGTGACAAATTTGACTTTGATGTGTCTAGTTTCTCACTATTCACTGCCCTTTAGCTTCACCATTGATCCTAACAACCAATATTGATTCTTCACATTGTGGGGCAAAATGAGTGTTTGGACATGCTAAACAGGTACATACAATATTGAGAAACAATAAGGAAAATAGAGTTAAATAGATTTCTATATTAAGAATATTGGGTAATAAGGTCAATTGCATTGAATAAGTATGGCTGCTATCAAGTTTCAAGGCCAAAAATGTCATAGTAAGAGTCACTAAATAATTACTGGATCAACTTGTCAATTATCTTGAGTACAATTTACATTACACTTATCCCCCACCACCTTACCTGATGGTGTGGGCTGAAAATGGCTAACAAATTGTTCACTTTTTGTTTCTTTACTTTTTTACAATCCCAGAGTTTTTCTTGTCATTTTTCATCTTGTTTCTCTGAAGTTCTTTGTTTGTCAAAGTTTATATACTTCATTTATATCGCAGGAATGATTGTAATAACTAACCAGTTATATAGTTAATGTTCACATATTGCTCTTCTGTTATATGTTTTTTAGGGAGTTTGCCATCTTTGGACAAATTTAGCAGCATACTGTAACTCAAATGGTTCTATGGATGAATTGGCTGAAGAGAACGATTTTGATGAATCAGAAAACCATGAACTGCAAGAGTATCCAGAACTTGATTGCGAGCCTGCTGAGCTCGATGAATATAGCCTAGAAAACAGTGCACAAGCTTCAGAAAATTTGCTAAATGTTAGGGCAAAGTTACTTTCTAGTTTTCCTGAAGGTCTGTGATATAGCAGTACGATGTTTTCATACATTTTGCAGTACTTAATTTTAACAAGGTGGTTGATTCTAAGAGTAATTTGCATCTGCATAGCCACATTTTGATTTCCATTTCACCTTTATGGTATTTTTTAGTCTTCATTTTGGTATGTGCAACTGGGATGTTATTTTTGTAGTTTAGACAAAATTGTAACTTTTTCATTTTAGCTGACGGGACTAACTACAAAATCTATTGGTCATTTTTAACATATTGGTATCATCTTGACTTATTTTCTCTCATTTTGTCAGCTTTTGGAGCTATTATAGTTATTCTTGGATAATAATTTTGTTTTGTATTTTTTTCTAGTCATCCCACACATTCATTTTAGTGTTCTCATCTTTTCTCATTTTTTTTATTTACTTACTGTCCAACTGCTCGGCCCACAAAATATGACTTAATTTTTTTTTTTCTTTTAGTCTAAAGTGCATAAAGTGGCCTAGAGACTAGAAACCACTCTTCATTCCAATCACTCAAAGAAGACACTTTGGCTTTGAAATGGACTAGCAATGACGTTGAGGGCTTTGATGAGGTCTTGGGACAATGAGGGCTTCACTCGAGTGTGACAATGCCAAGGGTTTCTCCCATTGCAACAACACTGAGGACTTCACTATGGTCCGCAATGACACTGAAGATTTCACTATAGTTGGTGATAACATCAAGGGTTTCACTGTGGTTCATGACAACGTTGATTGGTTTCACTTGCCTTTGATGATGATGAGAGTGTTGATTGTGGTTCATGACGATGATGATGCCTTTCTAAATTTTCTTGTTCCTCCTCTTTTGCTCATTTAGGACACCCTTCAACCAGGCACTCAATATGGTCGACAAGATTTTGGAACCTTTGTCAAAATATGTCTACCTATTCAATTTTAGTTCTACTTAAAATCTATAATTTTTAAAGTTTCTCTTCATTATTAGAGCATTCAATTACTCCATTCATTAATTAGCACAATGCAAGTAGAATTAACAAGAGATAGAGAGAAGATTGTGGTGAATATGACTTGAAGATTCAGCCAATGTAATGTGAAAAACTAGAGATTAGAGTTTATCCTTGCTCTTGTTAATGACAATGTTAGAGTTTCTATAATTTTATGTATAATCTTGTGGCAATATTTTCTAACTATATGATAGCATGATCCTATATTAGTTTTTCTTTGGTAATTAATTAATTTTATTATGTAGTATTATTTTAACAATTTCTCTTATTAAGTTATTTTAAAATGGTCTATTCATTTCATAAATTCTTTATCAAGTTATATAATGTTTGACTGCCTTGTAACATTTTTTTAAAATTATTTTTAATACTTTTAATTTTTCATAAGATTATTATTTAGCAATCATTCCTTGCAGTAAATAATATTGCATTATTTTTGTCAATTGTAAGAAGATATTATTTCCAATTATTTACTTTTTTTAATGATGCATTTGATAGATTTAAAATTGACAGCAAATAGTAATTTCAATAAAAATGCTACTTACATATAAATATCAATTTATCAAAATAATTAAATTACAGTTAATTATTCTGATACAGAAACATTTTAGGTATCTATATATAATTCTACTGTATTTCAGTTGGCATTTATGCTGTATTTTTGTTATATTACAAAAGTACTTCCTTAGTGCACTTTTACCAAACACTGGAAGGTAAAGTTGCCTCAGATAGCAATTTTTGAAGGATATTTTTACTAAAACAACTATTTTTTAGATATATTTTTGAAGGATACTTTTACTAACTTCAAGTACTTTTAAATGCAATTTTATAATGTGAATATGCATTCAAAACCCATCCTATGTTTTCTAATTTTGTTGCTTGTGGATGTTTTTGAACTTTTGTTGCTAATGTTCTTCCACTGGTGTGTGATGTCTTATGTTTGTTTATAAAAAGTTACTCCTGTCTTGATCTAATTTCTCTTATCAATTTAAATTGAATTTGGCTCAGTAAAAGACCATATCAATGTAAATTCCAGATAACCAGACTTCTTTTGATCTGAAGATGAAGCATGTTGATGATACTGCACAAAGTGGTGGGCTTATTCCTTTATTGCATAATTTCAGACGAGATGATAGTTTAGGAATCCTTCGATCAAGGTGGCAAATAGAAGGCTACCTGAATGTTCAAGCTGATTTGCTTGAGAAGTGAGTATTGATTAACTTGTCTAGCAAAATTGTTGTTTGCTGTTACATCTTTTCCTTGCCAGGAATGCAGCGTCATTTCCCTTAAATTCACTTGCGGCTACTCTAAAGCAGTTACAAAAGCTTGCTCCAGAACTTCATCGTGTAAGTTGAGGACCTATTGGATTTGGATGCAAACATAGTAAGTAGGCATTGATTGGATGGTTCTTGCTTCAGTACACTCTTAACCCTTCAATTTTTTTGTAGGTTCATTACTTGCAATACTTAAATGCTCTTTATCATGATGATTATGTTGCTGCTTTAGACAGCCTGCACTGCTACTTCGACAACAGGTATAGATTTGTATTGGATATGTGCCTTTTGACTTTTGGTTGAATCTAGAGTTGGAGTAAATTCTTCATGGAGTAGTTATAATAATTTGACATTATGTTAATTATTCATCCTCATGTTTGTTTACATGAGAGTAGATGTTGATTTACCTAAGCACACAGGAAAGCATGGAAAAGGCTGGGATAGGGCACAAAGGCTCTATCATTGCTCTGGAAAGGCTTCATATACACTTTAGAGATATGAGATTTTGATATTTGTTCCCACCTGAAAGTCGGAAATCATGGAAGTTTTATTCAACTGAAGAATTGGGTTCATGATCAGATCTTTTATTGGTATCATGTTTTCTAGAAGAATAGCATGGCTAAATAGTGTGATAAACTCTATCTCTGTTTGTCTTATTGAATGAGATACCATTGCTACAATCTTGTTTTACTTAGAAACAAACTATCTGTACATTATTAGATATTTCTACAGTCAATAACCATCAAAAGCTATTTCTTGGTTTCGGTTATTCTTTTTTTTGTTTCAGTTATTCTTACCAAATGAAGTATTTCCCCTTAACAATGGATCTTTGATTGATACTGTCTCATCATAGCGTCAAATGATTCCCACTGTCAAGTTTTTATTTTCATTTTCTTCTGAAAGTTAAGTAAACAGATAATATTTTAAACTCAAATTTCTTGCAGTTGTTACACCCACATCCTTGTATTCTTAATATCTTGTGTTGTCTTTATATGCATGCTTCATTTTATCAATTTAACATGTGTATTCTGTTTTTACAAATTCGTCCGACAGATTTTCCCTTCATTAATTCTTCATGTAATGGGAATCACTTTTGGTATAGTTTCATGAATTATATTCTTAATGTGCATTACTATTAACCAATATTTTACAATGGTAACTTTGAAAATAAGAAGCCCTGTTTTCTGATTGGATACTCGAACCCCTAAAGTGCAGGGATGGAAGGACTTTTTAATAGATCAGCTGCTCCGTCCTCTGAATTTGAGGTTGGGAAATATGAAACTGCTTTGCTATGTCTGGGCTCGCTGCATAGTCATTTTGGCCATCCTAAGAAAGCTTTGGAGGTAATCTCTTTAAAGCCATCATCCTTTTCTCCTCTCTTTTTCCTTGCCATTAAGATTGTAAATTTCTATACAGCACCATTTGTTTATGGGTCAAGTATTTAGCTTGTTTGTTGTCATTAGATACATATTTTCTAGTATTTTGCAGCTGCACGAAGAGGCCCATTGATTATTTTCTTTGAGCTACTCTTTGACTAAATTGTGATATAAGTGCGTGAGCAGCATTGCTGAGGACCTGATGGTTGTGTCATTTATACATCTGTTTAATGGCATTGAAGTTTTTTTCTTCTTGGATTTCATGGAAGGATATTTAATTGCTCAATTTTTGCCTTAAATTATTTCTGAAATGTCAGATAATTGTTCAGTGTGGCATATCTGATTAGCTACACTGATTTTGTCTTAACAGTACCTTCTTTAGCATATAGTGGTTTCAGAAGTTCTCTATTCTGCAATTAGCTCAGCTTGTTTGAGTCCTAACTGCTCTAGTTTTCTCTTCTTGTCAGGCTCTAACTGAAGCAGTAAGGGTCTCACAACAGGTATGTTGTGGTTGATATACTTTAATTGAGTATTTATACCTCTCATTTAAACTTAGATATCATTGTTTTTTACTGGACATCATTCTTCTTAAAACAAATGATTAGTTTATTTAACAACTTCCCAATATTGGCATTTTGCATTCAACTTTTTTTTCTCTATAAGTTCTTTTTATGCTCAAGATAAATATATTTTGTTTGTGATCTTAAAAAATTGTTGATTTGGTGGATTCGTTTTAGATTTCTGGGCTGCTATTCAAAACTGTTATAATGGGTTAAAATGGTAAAAGGGTTATTACTGGTAGTGATAGTTAAGGACATGTCTACTTGAGGGGAAGGGAGCTCAGTAGAGGGAAGGGAAAGGGGAAAAGCGTTAGTTCTCTTAGCTACTCTGGTAGAAGAAGACACAGTAAAAGTAAGGGCAGGGGGTGTTTGGAGCTTCTTTCCCCACTGTTGGCTCCATCTAAAGATGAATGGAAGGGAGGATGAGAGGAAAAGACTGGATTTAACTCTCCATGTCTTGGGGTTGATAAAATGAAAGAGGTTGTTTTGCCAATTTTTATCTCATGTTCTCTTCTTGCCTTTCTTTTCAAGTAGACAAACCTTCTCGTCTTTTCACCACCACTTTTCCTTTCTTTCCCCGCTTTGTTCACTCAAGTCGATACACCTTATGATTGTTAATCTAGAATTGTGTAATAATTGTGTAGATCATGATACAAACCTTCTCGTCTTTTCACCACCACTTTTCCTTTCTTTCCCCGCTTTGTTCACTCAAGTAGACACACCTTATGATTGTTAATCTAGAATTGTGTAATAATTGTGTAGATCATGATACAAACCTTCTCGTCTTTTCACCACCACTTTTCCTTTCTTTCCCCTCTTTGTTCACTCAAGTAGACACACCTTATGATTGTTAATCTAGAATTGTGTAATAATTGTGTAGATCATGATTTGGCCTACAACCCAAGTTTTCTCCCTTATTGCAGAGACATGCATCTGTCACTGAGTTTGGATGCAAACTTGTTAAGTGTTTGATATGCATAACAAATGAAAACAAGTGTAGGTGGTCCATCATGGCACAGTTTCAAAAGATTTAACCGCATTAAGCATTTAGCAATATATCCTCATAAAAATATTTGCATATAATTGGAATTGATGTGGTGAGCATAGGATAAGATATTAATTATCCTTATGTCTATTTGTGAGTCCTTGCTTGAGTGCCTATACATTTTCAACTGATTCTGAATGTACTAATTGTTGTAGAACAATGACGATGCATGCCTTGCTTACACATTGGCAGCTATATGCAAACTATTGTCCGAAGTAGGAGTTTCAAATATGACTGGAATTATTGGTTCCCCATATTTACTGGGCACTTCTACTGGTCTTGCTACACCATTATCCACCCAGAAACAATTGCTTGTGCTTCTTAAAAGATCGCTTGGTAGGGCTAATCATCTAAAGCTCACAAATCTGTTAGCCTTCAATCGGCTTGCCTTGGCAAAATTTGATCTTAAGGTTAGTTTAGTCAAGTTATTTCTGCACTTCTGATTTTTTTTTAAAAATAATATCAATCTTTGTTACTGTATCTTTTTATTTCTTCAATTATTGAATGTTTCTTCTTAGAACATAATGGTGCTAGAATTCCTGGAGAGTTCATTCTTAACCATTTTCATTTGTTGAATGGCAATCTGATTTTTAATTTTTGTTCTGCCACCAACAATTTTGAGAGATAGGTTGGACCAAAAAAGGCCTTAGCTAAGTAGGCTATCTTTTTTAGAATTTTGATAATGAAATTTCTTCTCCATTTATAGGGTAAGTTAAAAACGATACTTATATTGTTTTGTGCTTTTATCTAAGAAATTTGTTTCACAACAATTACATTTTACAAAGAGTGAGACCAAATCTGTAAAAAAGTAAACAATTTATCTAAGAAATCTGTTCTACAACAATTCTATTTTACAAAGAGTAAGACCAAATCTGTAAAAAGGCAAAAGCATTTTTGTTCCTGATTTTTCTTGTGTTTCTGGAATGTGTTATGGATTTGCTATCAAAAGAATATTAAAAGGTAGTTTCTTTTAGATTGGATCTACTGTTTAAGATTAAATAAAGCATGTCCTTATGGATAGTCAGCCTGTATATTATGTTAGTGTTAGTTTTATTAATTTTGCTCTTTGTATTCCACAAATCCTATCAATGTTGATAATACTGTGGGGATACATATTTTTACAGAAGATGTTATGTTTCCTGAAGCTTAGAAAACAAAATCAAATCAGAACAGCCAAGGATGAGGGTTCGTGACAAAATGTTTTTTGAATATTTAAAAGTTAAACTATCACAATTGCCTTAGCTCTCCGAAAGGCTAAACTAACTCTTCTAATTATGTCTCTGTATTCAGTAAGACTTCATGGTTAAAGTTCAGAAATCACCTAGGCCACATGGGTGGGGATCACTTGGATCCCATTTACTTAACACACTGTATGTGAAGATGGTGTAGTTTACTGTTCATATGTGAATATATAGTAACTGTAACTAGCTGTCTGCAGCATCTTTTGTTTTATTCTCTATTAACACTAGTGAGAGATATGGAATTTGAACTAGCCTTGCATAAAGTTCTTGGAGGAAAGATTTATATAGTCTTCCATCAAGTGAAGAAGTCACCTAGGCCACCTATCATGGGTGGATTACTTGGATCCCCACACTTACCCTAAAGTGTCGAGGTGGGAGTAAAGAAGCCCAATATCTTCATCAACTGACTTGTTTTGTTCTTTAACTCACTGTATCTGAAGATGATGTGGTTATATTTGTTATATGCAAATATATAGTAACTTTAACTAGCTTTATTGCAGCATCTTCGTCTTGTTCTTGAATAAGTTGTATTTGTTTTCTTCTCTATTAACACTCGTGGGAGGCATGGAATTTGAACTGGCCTTGCATAAAGTTAATGGAGGGAAAATTTATGTAGCCAACTGGAAATAGTTGGAACTAATTTAGCTTCCTATTGTTGTTTCTGTTGTATAAGTAGCAAAGTATATAGATTTTTTTGTTACTATCCATGTTTGTCCTTTATGCTGTGGACAAAAGACTCATCTTGTCTGGAATCTGTATGTTTCCTATGACTGAAAATTTCTAGCATCTTCATTTTTTCAGCATGTGAAGAAACCATTGATCTCTTTTGGTCCCAAAGCTTCTATGAAGCTTAAAACATGCCCAATAAGTGTCTGCAAGGTAAGTAAATAATTCTTTATTCATTACACTTATTTTCTCCTAATTTAAATATGATTTCTCCATTGAAGTTGTGATACTTGGCAATCCTGTTGCCTGTCATCTCTACAGGAGCTAAGGTTAAGTTCCAAAGTGTTAAGTGAATTTGGAGCAGATGGGATTTTGCAACTAAACGACACTGGTGCTTTTAGCACTTCATGGCTTAAGAACCTAACAACTGTTGATAATCCATGGCTTAAGTCACATATGTCCAGGAGCTTGTCAGCTAATGATTTTGATGTGTTTCAGTTTCATGGACAGCCCAGTCCTATTCCTGGGTCTGTCTTGCAATTGGCTGGTGCGTCTTATTTGCTTAGGTCCACAGCATGGGAATACTATGGCAGGTAATTCTAGTACTTCATGAATGGACTTAGATGGAGTGTTTTGGTACATCCTTTGCATGTTTTTTGACTAGGATTTACTATCATTATTAATGATTTAGCTGTAAATATTACTTTCTTTTATACTTTGTGTTTAAGGATGCACAAAGTTCCATGTTGCCAATTCTAAACAGTTGAATGGTCATGGTTTCTACCATTTTTTATATATATTTTTTGAAGAAAGATGCCTGTTTCTTACCTTGATGAATCAAGTAACATATATGCATCTTTTTTTTTTGCAATACTTACTTTAAAGGTCTGGCAACAGTGGTCAAGGTTTGACTAAGTTAATGTGTCATAATGATAAAAAAAAATCTATTACTGGATAAAGCATCGTGCTTACTGCTTACCCATTTACTATTGAAAAGAATTGAGCCTTCCATGGAGCTAGCTGATACTCTATCAATATGGTGAATCTATTAGATTTTGTTGCTGTTATTGTTTGCTTACGTTTTTGCAATTGAGATGTGCTATTATTTTGGTACTACATAGCTTTGACAATGTTTTTTTGGTGATGTTGCTTACATCTCTCATTTTGTGAAAGTATATTGGTAAGGATCACTTTTTAATCCTGGTTAGTCCTATCACTATTGTCAATTGATGTATCTTCTGCAATATGATGCTCAACCTTTATTTATACTAAAGAGAATTTTCTGTCATCTAGCAGCTGTAATCCTATGTGATCCTACATGAATACTACTATTAATTAAACTTGATAGCAACATTAACTTTATGTAGCTCATTTTATCTTCTATTTTTTTTTCTTAAGCTCTCCATTGGTTCGGATGAATGCTTTGGTTTATGCAACGTGCTTTGCTGATGTTGCAAGGTATCTTACTTGGCTGAATGTCTTGGCGACATCTTTTTTTGCAAATTGTGAAAGGATGAATTATCTAAACTTATGACTTGATTTTATTGTCAGTTCATCAGAGTTGTCACTGGCATATGCAAAACTAATACAACATTTGAGTGTATTCAAAGGATATACTGGTAATTATCTACTCACCCTAAATTTCATGTGACTATATTCTCCAGTCTTTCTTATTCACTTGACTGAGATGTTTGAAGTGAACTGATTTTCTTTCTTCCTATTGTGTGACAATGTTTTGTTGGTTTAGTGTGAAAGGTACATAAATTGATGTATTTGAGATATTTCAGATGCAGCACCAAAATTATTTCTTTCCTCATGTGCATTAATTTCTGTCTTATGAAACATGTTATCAATTCCTCTCATTTCCTTTGCAGAAGCATTAACTGCACTGAAGTTTGCAGAAAAGAAATTTTTTTCTTTATCAAATCAACACATCCAGCTTCTTAAGCTACAGCTTCTTCATGAGCGAGCTTTACACAGGTATGTTGTTGAATTTTTCTTCATTGCCTATAGTTGACTAGTTGGAAGATCATCTACTGTAAGGTTCTAAATATTTCATTCTGAATGGACCTGATCCAGGGGGAATTTGAAGGCTGCTCAACAAATTTGTGATAAGTTTGGAGTTCTTGCTTCATCTGTTTCTGGAGTGGATATGGACCTTAAGACAGAGGCTGGTCTTCGAAATGCACGAACTTTACTTGCAGCAAATCAGTTTAGCCAAGTATATCATCCTCACTATTATACTTTTACTGATATTTGTATGGTTTCTTTGTTGAGGATTGAGGCAAGAGTCAACTATTGATTTATTTTGATTGATATTTTCTGCTTTACTAGCATGCCATACTCTGATGTACAGGCTCATATTCACACAGGAAAATGTGTTAATCAATTCATATTTAGTTTAGTCCAATTTAATAGGCTTGTAGGTTTGTTGGTGGATCATGGACACAAATATTGCCATCATTATTTCTTGTTAATAATTTGCGCAATCCCAATTGATAGTTATGCTCGAATTGCTGGAATGAATAAATCTGCCATGTATATACATACATCTAATAAGTAGTTCTAATTAGGCAGCTGCAGTTGCAAGCAATCTGTTCTCCACATGCTACAAGTTTAACATGCAGATTGAGAATGCCACTGTTCTTCTTTTGCTTGCTGAAATTCATAAGGTAAAGAAAACACATGACCTATTGATTTCATTCTTAATTCTCCCATAGTGAACTTATCTTCTACCCTTTTGATTTTGTCAGAAAGCTGGTGACACTGTCCTTGGACTGCCTTATGCATTAGCAAGTTTATCATTCTGCAAAATATTTAATTTAGATTTGCTTAAAGCATCAGCCACTGTCATACTTGCTGAATTATGGCTTGCTCTTGGATCAAGTCATGCAAAGAAGGCATTGTCCCTCGTTCATCTTGCTCTTCCTCAGATTCTAGGTCATGGAGGTCTTGAGCTGCGTGCACGAGCCAACATTGCACTAGCAAAATGTCTTTTATCTGACCCAACCTTCTCAAGTGAGTATGCATGATCCTACACACTGCATTGGTTGATTTCCTGTATACATGATAAATTTAAACCTTCATACCTAATTTGAAATTATGTCCTGATTTCTGATCCCATTCATATTCTCCATTTTGCCTCGTTCAGTTTCGGAAGACCCTGATTCAGTGCTAGATCCTCTAAGCCAAGCTTCTGATGAACTGCAAATTCTGGAGGTGAGTTGTATGATGCATGTCTATCTCACTAATGTTATTATGGTGGCTAGCATCTCTCTCACATTGCACTACATCCGAATTCAGAAATGTTCTCTTTTGCCAGTTCAAATTCTTTCAAATTTGATTTAGTGCTTGTTACAAGTGCATTCTTTTGCAGTACCACGAAATGGCTGCCGAAGCTTTCTATTTGATGGCCATCGTATATGACAAGCTTGGAAGGCTAGATGAGAGAGAAGAGGCAGCATCGTCTTTCAGAAAACATCTGCTTGCACTTGAAAATCCAGAAGATGAAGAGGATTTGTAAACTGGTAGGACTGTGCCATCATGGCTTGACAAACTAAGAATCGGGGAGAGTAGATCCTCTGGAACAGCAATTACTGGTGGGAGTTACCTACTATATAGCATTGCGCATGAACCGTAGTTGAGTTATTTCTGACAGTCTGATCAATTATATTACATGATGTTGAGGGAGGCGGTTCTAATGTCAGCATGCATAAACAGGTAGGCCTATTCCTTTTTCATCAAATAGAAGTTTACAATATTCGGTGGCTTGATCTTTGTGTCTTTCTTGCAGCTATTTTCTGCCTTGTCTAATGCAAATGGAAGACGCTCCTCCATTGCCCACCCCAAGCCTTGTAGAAGGTTAACTATTTTCTGCCTTGGAGTTTACCGTGATTTTCAGACAATGTCTAATCATAGAATATTTTACTAAACTGATTCTCTTTTTTTGTGTGTGGCCATTTTAATTATGTATCGAAGTGAACCGACATGTTCGGTGACAAGTCAAACAAGAGCCTAATTAACCGTGTTTTGTCTTCATTTGTCATGTAGCAGCAGCTACACACAAAAAACGAACAATTAGTGTCTGCTGTCATGGTGTATAGTTGTAAAAATCGTATTGAAAATTTGATTGAAAATTTATCTCTTGGGTCTGTTACTGCAGAGATATAATAAGATCTTCAGATCGAAGGCATCATGACAAGAGGATTAACATTGTAATAAAGAAAGAACTATGATGGAAATCCGATTAAAATACCTCTTACAAATTTGGACAAGAAAAAAAAAAAAAATCAAACACATGATTTAGTGGTCCTGTCCAAAAGCGTGAAATTGAAAAGTCGGGAAGATGGCGACTTTGTTGATTGGATGAAGACTTCGCTCTCTGTAAAACAAATTAAATCAAGGAAGAGGTCTTTGGTGTTAGTCTTTGGATGCTCAAATTAGAAACAGAAGAGAAATTGAAAAAAATAATAGGGACAGAAATGAATCTTATTTTTTTTTATACTTAATTTATGTTTTTATACCTTTCTTAGTGACCCTTTATGTTTCCCTATTTAATGATATTAATTACTGACAGAAAATATCTTTGTCTTGACTTCTTAGATTCATGGAATTAGTATTAATCTTCATAGAAGAATATTTTATCTTGGCTATGTTGTAGTTAATGATAGATGGAATATTCTTTTTTATTCTCTCCTCTCCTTATTAAGTATCTCAACTTTTTTCTCTTTTATTATTTTATAAGTTCGTTATTAATACGTGCAATGCTATATCTCACGCCAGATGGGTGGCTCGCTCGGCCCGCTCTCCTGCTGATCAGGCTGACCAGACACTGGTTCATTCAGACGGTCAACCGAATAATGGTTCCTCCGATCGGTTGGTGTAGCCACTTTCCGCTCGGGTCATGCGGACGAGCCTTGCTTAAGCCCTAATATTGACCGCCTTAACTTTGACCTACACCGTGACTATTGACCGGTGCCAGATAGACTCCTCCTTGTCGCTGTATCACATGGATTCCCATTACTTTCCTTCTGATAGCGTTGGGTAGATAGAAGGCAACGACTCCACAACGCCGGGAGGCAGTGCCGGAGCTCAACAGATTGTCATGCGTGTCGATGCCAACAAGAGCTTCTAGATCCATTATCTTAGTGGTTCTCCTGGTATCGGCCCAACGAATATGAATGAAGATAAATATAGATACATAGGTCATAAGTATATAATGAATAAATCTCAAATCGTCTATTTTTGAAAATTAATCTGACTATTATATTAAAGATGTCATGCGTCCATTGCTAAATACTTGGGGTAAAGCCAACAAGAGCTTCTTAGGAGTTAGGATGCACAAATGATGGACGAAGAAAATGACAAACAAAAAATGGCCAGGGCATTAGAATATGACTCAGAACCAAAGAGAGAAACAAAAAAATCATTATCGAATACATTTATCAGTGGAATTTCCTTTTCCTCTACCCACTTAAAATGCCATCTTCTGAAAATTATTTTGCAGCGGTTCCATTAAAGAACATGACATGACTTTTATTTAGATATTTTCATTATTGCTCGCACTCTTAATAATTAGAAGCTCACAACGAGGGAAGAAGATCAAAAAAAAAAGTTTTAAATCGTCTAAAAGAAAACGAAAAAAAAATGGATCATTGTCCCTCACTGTCCACTGTTCACTGTTCGACCATTCGATTCGTTCACGGTTTACTCCTCTTCGTGGCGGAGGGCCCGGAGGAGCTCCGCCTCGGCCTCACCTCCGGCGAGGAGGAGGCGGCGGAAGAGCGGGACGGGACAGGGGATGCGGAGCACGCCACGCTGCTGGTAGCCGTACTCGCGGGCCGACCGGCTGAGCAGCGCCGCGAAGGCCGGGCGGCTCAGCAGCTCCGCCGGCACCTCGAACCGCTCCATCTCCTCCCCCACGCACACCGGGACGTGCCCCTCCGTCGCCGCCGCCGCCTCCATCCCCGCCGACCCCTCGCACTGCTTCGAGGATGAGGAGAAGTCGGCCACCCGCGCCGGCCGCCACAGCGACGGCCTCATCGTATCGCTTCGACGGTTCAGATCGCTCAGCGGCTCGCGCGGCACGAATCGGCCACCGCTCACTGTGCCCCGTCGACTCCGCCTGTGTCCGACTTTTATTTATAGCCAAATTAATCGAATATTTCAAAAATATATATAAAATCCTATTTTGCAACATAAAATAAATATAAAATAAAATAAAATAAAGAGAAAAAAACAAGTGGCCGGCACGCAATTAGCCGAACGGTACTTTTCTGCACTTGTTAGGCTTTCTCAGTCCGTGGTGGGCCCAATGTCTCGCTAACCACCGAACGGGTGAGCATCTCGGTACGGAAACTTAGCACGACATGAGCGTAATTCGATTATAAAAAAACGTGGAGAGCGCGAACCACGTGGCGAGCGATGATTGGGACTTAGTAATTTTTAATTACACCTAATCATTGAAATAGATGCGTTTATCACCTGAAATCATCACACCGATCCGGTCGACGGTCCACATCGTAAAATTTTAAAATATTTGTTTTATCTGGTTGAAAATGAAGAAATAACCTTATATATAATTAAATAAATATAATTAAAATTATTGTGGATCACGGGAGTAACTTAACCTTGGCTTGCGTGTACTGCACATGAAATCTACTTTTTGTGCGTCGGACAGTAAATCCGGTGCGACGTGACGAGGCGTCGCTGAGTGCTTCGATTTTTTAACGGTCGTCTGGATCGCCTGCCTCCACCATTTAGTTTGTCGCCTGCATGGGACATGCACGTGAACGTGCACGCGTGTCTTCCATCGTCAGCCAGACAATTTACAAGAGATCATTAATATAAATAATCTTTTTTAATAATTGATTGAGTTTTAATTAGAATCAAAATTAATATTAATCCTCGATTTTGCACTGAGACTGCTTTATCGCACATGCATTTAATTAAGTTAGAAGATGATTTAAAAAAATATTTATACAAAATTAATAAATCAATTATAAGCAAATGAATTCTTTTATGATGCAGGAAATCCAGTGTAGTAGTTTTGATTGCTTTCACAGTTTTATGGAACGGGCACATTTATTTAAAGATCTATTTTTTAATTAAAAATGCGTAAGATTCATTTTTTTAATGTTCTAGGTAAAATAAAAAATAAAAAATTGGAGATGCGGGGTATCAATCCCCATACCTCTCGCATGCTAAGCGAGCGCTCTACCATCTGAGCTACATCCCCTTTTGTGAGTTGATAATTTTTATATTAAATAAACAAATTTTGTGGTAGCTGCCAAATTTTGTTCTCCGTGATACTTCTCTAGTTATAGCTACTGATCACCCAGCTGGTTCTCCTTCAACAACCCTAGCTCCCAATATCTTGGAAGAAATTTTTTGATGCTTTCTTCTCCTTAACAGCCCTTGGAAGGATTATCAAAGGACGTTATGAAATTTAAGCTTCCCATGTTTGCATTTTTGTTTTATCTCTTTGATAATTAAGTTTTCAGTTACACATGCAAATCCATATTTTTCGCTCAAAATTGATCTGTTCCACTCTCAAATCATTGTAGGCCTGGCCTGTGGATCAAGAGGACTTTTCCCGACGACTCTGATGCCATCCATAGCTATGACAGAGATGCAATTATTGCTGGATCCCGATCCATCACTCGATTCTAATAATTCTACGAGTTGGTTCAGCCGATGGACTCGTCTAAATAGTTTGGTTTTAATTGGGAATGAGCTTGTGCTTCGACTCGCTGATCAGGGTACCATCATATCGTTTTAACCCCCTCTGTCATCTGCATCCAACAGATAATTACTTTCTTCAAAGAGACTGATCGAGGTATTATCTTAACTTCTCGCGAATTTTCTTCAGTTTCTCCAGCAAACAAAGATCTTTTTTTCCCTTTTTTTCTTCAGTTCAGGAGGGGAGTCTGAACGCTAGAGAAAAAACATCTTATTACCTTAATTAAATTCATTATAATTCAGCCACTAAATTTTAAAATCCTAAATTTTAAATATATATTGATGCGACGAGAAGGAAGAGCCCACCTGTCACGGGTCAGTGGACACGGTGTTGGTCGAAGTCAAGGCGATCAATGTCGGGACTTATGAAAAGAGTCTCGACCAAAGGTGGTTATCTGATTATCCTGGTCAGAAAAGGAGTGGACGAGCGGATCACCCGGCCGGTCAGACTAATGGACCTCATGGGTCGGTCAGACGAATGTACCTCATGGGCCGGTCGGACGAAAGGACAAACCAATAGCTAGTTGTTTCGGTCGGCAGGAAAGCGAGCCGCTTGGACTGCCCGTCCGGCGCAAGGAATGACATTACACAGGAGGGGATGAGAAAACAAAAGAGAACACTCTGTCTATCATTACATATGAAGAAGTCAAGACAAAGAAGAACACTCTATCTATCATTAATGCACGGAAGTGAAGACAAAGAAACATTCATCTGACAATTAATATCATTAAATAAGGACAGATGAATGATTACAAAGAAAGGTATAAAAGGATACGCCAGGTATGAGGAAAGACAAGATTTATCTATTTCTTGATTACTCATTCTTTCTTCCCGATTCTAACTGGAGCATCGGAGGGCCAACGCCAGAGACTCCTTCCCTAGTTTGATTTTGTTTTGCAGGATTGAGGTCTTTATCCCGTCAGTAGTCGCCCCATCCCCGACTTTCCAGTTTTCCTTATTCGGACAGGATCATTTTGGCACCGTCTGTGGGAACGTAACCTGTATCCGAATAAGAAGATGGAAGACGCCGAACGACTCACAACAGTGACGTTGTCGCAAGAGGATCTCGATGCGCTAATAGAAGCTCGAGTGATGAAGATATTGGAGCAACAACAATAGGCGTTGGCCGATCGGCCAACACATGAGCCTGCTGCCTCTGCAACAGGTCGACAAGCTGAAAAAGGAGATCGAGCGGATCAACTTTCTGCTCGGGAGACAAATAGGAGACCGATCGGCTCCTATGGGGGCGATTGTAATATGCCAGTCCCCTTTAACCGAGTGCTATCGTGGGCTCCTCCAGAAGAAAGGGGCCGAGTGGATAGAGACCGGGGGTCTTCCTCGGATGAGGCGCCCGTACGAGACGCATGAAAGAAAAAAAGCGACGAGGGAAGACAACTCACTCGAGCGGGTTAATCAACAATTTTCGGAGGGAATCCTAAATGGTCCTCTGTCAAAGTATTACACCCCGCTGAAGATCGGGGAATACAATGGAACAACCAATCCCGATGACCATCTAGCCAAGTTTGACACTGCAACCACCCTTCACTAGTACATGGACGGGGTGAAATACCGAGTCTTCCTTACGACTCTATCTGAATTGACGCAACGATAGTCCAGACGATTGCCGAACAGCTCGATCCACAGCTTCAAGGACTTCCGAGTGGCATTCCTACATCACTTTGCTAGTAGTCACCGCCACCAGAAGACGAGCGTGAATCTATTCTCGCTGAAGTAAGGGCCTCGAGAGGCCCTGAGGGCCTATATCCAGCGCTTCAATCAGGTGGCGATGGATATTTCAGCAGTTTTCTCAGATGTGTTGGTGAACGCCTTCACCTAAGGGCTCATCGAGGGAGAGTTCTTCCGATCGCTCATTCGACGGCCGCCAAAGGACTTTGTCAGCTTCAAAAGAAAGCCAATGAATATATTAATATAGAAGAAGCTCAGGAGGCAAGGAAGAAGGAGACGACCGCTGAGCCTACAGGAGCATCCGAGCGGCGTCAACTGAGCAGTCGTCAACCACTTAAAGGACCTCGGTCGAGAGCCCCTCCACACCAGGAGACTAGGCCACATGCCGTACAACAGGTGGCGGTCGCTCGTCCAAGAGGCAAGAGGTGGGCACTGATGTTTTGCACCTTCCACCAGTCGACGACGCACAACACCAGAGACTGCTACGACCTGACAGCTAGTAGGTCGGTTCCGCGCAGATACTGCTGTCGATCGCCACTTCCAGACCGGTGCCACAGAAGCCGATCTGCATAACGAAGGAAGGAGGAAAGGACGACCGAGTCCCACCACCACCAACTACAAAGGGATCGAATCCCTAACGGAGCCTCTTCTTAATGGACCAGACCATCCGCAAGGGAAGAAGAGAATCAGAGTAACGTCGCTCGGGGGGAGATAGGAATGATCGCTGGTGGACCGACCGTCGGAGATTCTAACGGAGCAAGGAAGTTGCATGCGTGGCGGCTCGAGATCCACACTGTTGGTTGCAGCAAAGAGAAAGCTGAGGGACCCAAGATTAGCTTCGGTTCTAAAGATTTGGAGGGAGTGGAGGTTCCCCACGACGATGTATTAATCATCCGAGCAGTAATTGCCAATTATACAGTTCATCAAACTTTTATTGATACAGGGAACTCAATAAATATCATATACAGGAAGACATTCGATCAATTGAAAATTGATCGGAGTGAACTGCTACCAATGACGACTCTGCTTTACGACTTCATGAGCAATGAAGTGTTGTCGATCGGCCAGATCAAGTTGGTCATCTCACTCGGAGAAGAACCCCTGAAGCGGACAAGGACCATAAATTTCATAGTAGACGCCCTCAGCCTACAACATGATTGTGGGCAGAACGACACTCAATGAGTTTCAAGCAGTGGTGTCCACCTACTGCTAGAAGATAAAATTTCCAGTGGACGGTAAGATAGGAGAAGTCAAAGGCGACCAGTTAGTCTCTCGACGATGCTACGTCGAGATGGTCAAGTCTGATGCAAGAGCTGCTCGGAAGAACCTGCGTTTGGAGGTAAACACCATCATTGAGAAACCCCCATGCTGGTTTATGAAGAAAAAGAAGAAGTTTAGATCCACCCTAACCGGCCGGAAGCAACTACCTTCATCGCTGCCAATTTAGAGGGCGAGAAAAAGGCGGAGCTGGTGGCCTGCCTCAGACAAAATCATGATGTGTTCGCTTGGGCAATACATGAGCTTTCTTGCATTTTGCTAAGTGTGGCTCAGCACGAGCTACACGTTCGATTGAATGCTCGACTAGTAAAATAAAAGAAAAGGGACTTCAGCAAGGAACAGAATCCGAGCGGAGATAGAGAAATTGATGGAGGCTGACCACATACGGGAGGTACAATTTCCAAGCTGGCTTGCTAACATCGTACTGGTCCCCAAGCCGGGCAACAAATGGAGGGTCTGCATAGACTTTCGTGACTTGCGTGCCCGAAGGATTTCTATTCGTTGTCCTGGATAGACTAGATGGTAGACTCTACGACAAGCTGCGAGCTGATCTGCATTCTCGACGCGTATTAAGGTTATCACCAAGTGTCGCTTGCCCGAGAAGATCAAGAAAAGTTCAGTTTTATCATGGTCGACGTAACATTCTGCTACAACGTCATGCCGTTCGGACTAAAGAATGTCGACGCCACCTACTAGAGGCTCATGAACATGGTGTTCCGGCAGTAGATCGGCCGCAACATAGAGGTATATGTCGACGATATATTAATAAAATCTCCAAGAGTTATTGATCATTGCACAGACATCAAGGAGACCTGCCAAACTCTAAGGGCTTATGGAATAAATCTGAACCCGAACAAGTGCCTGTTTGGTGACAAGAGCGGCCGATTCCTGGGATACATCGTCACCGAGAGGAGGATCGAGGCAAATCTAAGCAAGGTCAAGGCTCTACAAGATATGCCACCACCACATAACTTGAAGGAAGCCCAATGGCTGATCGGGCATATTATCGCTCTGTCTAGATTCATACCCAAATCATTTGACCAGCGCTTACCATTCTTCAAGATGCTACGTCAGACGACAAAATTTTAGTGAGATGCGGAGTGCGACTGGGCGTTCGAAGAGCTCAAAGATTATCTTAACTATTTTCCTATATTAGCTAAGCAGAGCATAGGAGAGCCGCTTTGGATCTATCTTTCGTCAACTGAGAATGCAGTCGGCTCAGCATTAGTTAAGAAAAATGGGCATGCAAGAGCAACATCCCGTGTATTTTTTAAGTCATATATTGAAAGACGTCAAATCTCGCTACACTGGTCTGGAAAAGTTAGCTTACTTTTTAGAACTAGCCGCTCGGAGACTCCGCCCGTACTTCCTTGCCCATCCAATCAATGTGATGGCCAACAATACCTTGGGAAGAGTCCTCCTCAACCCAGAAGCATCCGACCTACTGATCAAGTGGACAACTGAACTAAGTGAATTCGATATCCAATATCAGCCCCGAACGATAATAAAAGCTCAGGCCTTGGCTGATTTCATCACAGAAATATAGAATGACAAGCTAGAAGCAACTTGGAGAATATATGTTGATCGCTCTTCCACCCGACAGGGCAGCGGGATTGGCATCCTGCTCATTTCCCCGAGGGAAGAGAGAATGCAACTTTCCGTTGGGCCGGATTATCGCACCACCAACAATGAGGCTGGATATGAAGCCATGATAGCCGGCTTGCAAGCAGCATAACATGTCAGAGCCGCAAAGGTCCTCCTTCACTTGGACTCCGAGTTGGCCGCCCAACAGCTGGCGGGGACGTTCGAGATTAGCAGCCCCCGACTCAAGTTATATGCAGAAGACTTCGAGAAGCTAAAGACGAATTTTCAAGAATTCGCTGTATAGAAGATCCCTCGATTGGACAATCAGGCAGTAGATGAACTAGCTAAGTTAGCCAGTTTATTATCACCAGTTGTGATCAACCAACCGATCAAACAGGTTTCTTTTGTGGTGCATATTGACCGGATGGAGGGAGTTGTCTTTCCGAGCAACTGGAGAACACCATTAATCGAATTTCTCTGATCAGGTAGTACGTCGGCTGACCAGGAAGTGACACATCTATTAAAGAAGAGAGCCGGATGATTCACCTTGGTCGGAGATCAGCTGTACAAAAGAGCCTTCTCTAGGTCCTTGCTTGTTACGAACCGTAAGTGTACGGTTACGTCGTCAGTAATGAAAAGATATCGAATCCACAGGGACTGGTTATAACCACTAAAGATATCTCAAAATGAATTAGCTAACCAATCAAACAAAAGATTATATGATCTAAGAAACAACTAAAGAATAGAAGTAAAACGAGTTAATGGAGGAACTTAGTGTTGGTGCAAGCTGCACTAGAATCAAACCTGAGTTTTGATGTTGTCAAAGGTTCAAGTTAAATTTTGTTATGATCTAACAAGTTGACTGAGTGTGCAGGATGTTTACTTAACCGGGAAAGCTCTAGCTGGAGGCTAGGCAGAAAAGTCTTAGCAGATTGTGGAACCCAGGTGCAAATCCAAGCAGGTCAAGGGGACTCAATGCTTGGTGATATGATCGAGAGGTTTGGAGGGCCGAAGATCGAAGGAAAGTCCTGGGGAGCCAATCAAGGCTAAGTGAAAAGTCCAAACTAGATCTGGAGGATCAGAGTTTGGCAGGTGGGTTGAGGTAAACAAACTGGAGGAGCGACAGTGAGGTCGGGTTCCCGAAGGGAACAACCTTAGGTCGCTGATCCAACTGAAGAAACCGGGAAGGTTTCCAAGTTGAGATCAAGACAGTTCTACTGTCTATATTACTCATGCATTATATTACTGTGCTAACACTTGTTTTGCAGGAATATTGTTTAAACTTTATTTTGCAGATTCGGCCTGATCGGTCGACCGAACAGGAGGATTGGTCGATCGAACCAGCTTAACTCAGACCAGAGATCAGTTCAGATCAAACTGAGTCCAAGTCAGATCAAAGCTTGATCGGTCGACCGAACCGTAAGATCGGTCGATCGAACCATGATGACTCAGCCTAGCCAGTTCATCAGCACCGATCAGCAGCAAAGGAAAGAAGAGATGATCGGTCGACCGAACTCAGGGATCGGTCGACCGATCCAATCAAAATTAATTGCACCATTAATGAAGATTTCTGCAGATTTCGACGAACAGGGAAATTGACTGTTCGGTCGATCGAAAAAGGGTTCGGTTGACCGAACCATTAAAGATCAGTAAATGCAAAAGATCGAGCCAACTTCGGACTTCAGCCAGAATGGAAGGGAGCAGGTTCGGTCGACCGAACAGAGGGATCGGTCGACCGAACGTCCAAAATTCTTATAAAACATGCTCGAAGCCAGAAGCGTTGATAAAACTTTCTGATAAAAAATTCCTGCTCTGTGAACAACTCGTCTTCATCAGCTCAGCAAGCTACTGCATCCTAAAGCACCGACCTAAGCTCCATCTACAATTTCGTTGTCGGTATATTTTAATTAAAGCTTGCATTGTAATTTCTTTTAAAGCAAGATAGTAGTGTGTTACTATCTTGCTCCATTGTACGATTCACTTCTTTCCGAGAATTTCGGAAAGAAGGATTATAGTGCCTTGCTCACCGGTGCGGTCAAGGACCGCGAACCTTCGAGTAGGAGTCGAGCTAGACTCCGAACGAAGTAAATAACCTTGTCTCATTTATTATTTCCGCTGCACGACTTTGATATAAAAGAAAAGAAATAGTTTTTAAAAGGAGCGATATTCACCCCCCTTTCTATCGCTTCAAACGATCTATCAATTGGTATCAGAGCCGGTTAGCTCTGAAATTTCTTAACCGTTTTTCAAAGCATTTTTAAAAACTTTTTCTCTTTTCTTCAATTTATTTTTAGAATATTCTTTTCTTCAAACACTACTAATCCCAAGACGAAAGTCTTGGAAATATTTTTGTTCTTTAACTTTTTTTTGCAAGGATGTCGAACTCATATCAAGAAGGCTATAGTACGGTTCGACCTCCACTATTCAAAGGAGAGAATTTCAGTTACTGGAAAAATAGAATGGAGTGCTACTTAAAGTCCGACATTGAGCTCTGGTTCACGGTCTTGAAAGGCTATACTCCTCCAATGAAGGACGGAACAATCCTAGAACTAGAAGAATGGACACCTCAGATGATCAAGAAGGCACAATTGAACTACAAAGCAATCAATACCATTTAGTGCGGACTTATGATGGAGGAGTTGAATAGAGTTGGTCCCTACGACAACGCCAAAGAATTATGGGGCTCGATAGTCAAACTACACGAAGGAACGAACGACTCGAAGGTAAACAAACGAGATCTACTTTTAAATAATTTGTTAAATATAAAAATATTTCCTGGAGAGACCGCCTCGTAACTACACGCTCGACTGAAGGACATCCTCAACGGTCTTCACCTGATCGGACATAATCTCAAAAATCGTGACACAATAAGGTATGCTCTGAACGCCTTTCCAAGGAATACTTTGTGGGCATCAATTGTAGATGCTTACAAAGTTTCTAAGGATCTTTCAATTCTTAAGTTAGATGAGTTATTCTGTGAATTAGAACTACACGAGCAATCTAACATGAGCCATGGCGAGAAAGGTGTTGTTTTGTATGCAGGGCCGAGCAAGGAGACAAAATCAAAAACAAAGATTGAGTTAGAAAGCGAATCAGACCCTGACTCAACCAATGAAGAAGAATTAGTCAACATGGTCCGAAGACTGTTGACTAAGAAGAAGTTTAGAAGAAGCTCCAAAAAGACTCCACCAAACCAGATCTAAAACAAATCAGAAATGATTTGTTATGGATGCAACAAGAAGGGGCATTTCAAAAATGAATGCCCAAATCGGAAAGACGAAAGACCCAAATCGACAAGACGGAAGAAGGCTCTTCAAGCGACATGGGACGAAACTTCTTCCGACGAATCCGACGCGGAGCAAACGAAGCACTTGAGTCACCTTGCATTTATGGCAAGAAACGAAGATTCCGAGTCCGAGTCCGACGAAGAATACGAGTCCGAGATCGACCTCGATTCCGAGAGAAGCCCCGGATCAGAAGATCCGAATATGGCAACAATTTATTCAAAGTGAAATTTACTTAAAGTAGTTAAATGTTTGTTTAAAAAATTAGCAAAATCGGAAAAACAAAATAACTTGTTACTTAAGGAAATAGACCACCTTAAGCAACAAGTTAACTTGAGTGACTCGACTAACCGAGTTCAAGTCGGAACTTTAACTCAAGTTGAAAAACTTGAGGAAGAAAATTCTGATTTGAAAAGTCAAGTCGAGCGACTCAAGAAGACGTTGGAAAGGTTCGAAATGGGATCTAAGTGTCTAAATATGGTACTTGGATCGCAACGAGCCGTGTACAACAAATCGGGACTCGGTTACAAACCCAAACAAACAAACAAATCATACTTATCCTTAATCAGTCAAAATACTAGAAGGCAAGTCCAAGCATGGGTTCAAACAAAACAGTTAATCAAACCAATTAAACCAAATTTCTACTTGGTTCCCAAGAGTCAAGTCCATTACTTAGATAGACCTTATCTAAGTTATAACTCAGGGGGAGCAACTAGAAAAACAATCCAACCAACTTAATTAAAACAAACTCAATACTTAGGATTAGGATTATTAGAACGGTTAGATGAAAAAGGTTTACCAAACCCTATAACATAGCACCGGAATGGATTGGGATGATAGTACGTCAAGGAAACTCTGTCGAAGGCATGTCTAGGTTGAATATGGAATTCTACCTGGTGCACTAGACTTAGTGGATCTGACCGAAGCTACCCCAGTCAAACATGGGTTAGTTAGACCAAAATTTAGTATTAAGTTTTTTGGGCAAGAACAATTTGGAAAGTCTTCAGCAAGTGGTCTAATGATATTCAAGTAGGCCATATGCCTCGCCACTGAACTGAAACTTATCCTTAGGACGCCTGCTTGATTAACCCAAAGCTAAGTTTGAATCTAACATGGGTTCAATAACCTCTTTCAATAAAATTAATTCTAATTCAAACTAAATTAATTCAAAACTAATTCAAGTTAAAACTTAATTCAAACCTAACTCTATTCTAACTTAATTCAAACCTAATTCAAATCTAATTCAAACCTAATTCAAACCAAATTATTTTAAATTACTTTAGAACTTATTAAAAATTATTTTATTAAAAATTATTTTAAACTTATTAAAAATTATTTTAAACTTATTAAAAATTATTTAAAAACTTATTAAAAATTATTTTAAACTTATTAAAAATTATTTTAAAACTTATTAAAAATTATTTTAAACTTATTAAAAATTATTTTAAACTTATTAAAACTTATTTTAAACTTGTTAAAAATTATTAAAAATTATTTTAAACTTATTAAAAATTATTTTAAACTTATTAAAAATTATTTTAAACTTATTAAAAATTATTTTAACTTATTAAAAATTATTTTAAACTTATTAAAAATTATTTTAAAATAATTAAACTTATTAAAAATTATTTTAAACTTATTAAAAATTATTTTAAACTTATTAAAAATTATTTTAAACTTATTAAAAATTATTTTAACTTATTAAAAATTATTTTAAACTTATTAAAAATTATTTTAAACTTATTAAAAATTATTTTAAAACTTATTAAAAATTATTTTAAACTTATTAAAAATTATTTTAAACTTATTAAAACTTATTTTAAACTTATTAAAAATTATTTTAAACTTATTAAAAATTATTTTAAACTTATTAAAAATTAAAAAAATTATTTTAAACTTATTAAAAATTATTTTAAAAATTATTAAAAAATATTTTGAAATTATTAAAAATTATTTTAAACTTATTAAAAATGATTAAAAATTATTTTAAACTTATTAAAAATTATTTTAAACTTATTAAAAATTATTTTAAACCTACAAAAGATTAAGAAAAGATTTAATATCTTTCCTTATTTGTAAATTGAAAGGAGATTTTAATTTTTAGAGATAACTTTCCTTTTTAGAAATTATCCACATGTTTAAAAGAAAGATTTTAATTTATAAAATTTCTTTTTATTAACCAATCATAAAGGGATTAAAATTATTGGAGAAATTTTTATAAATTTCTAGAAACAAATTAGGAAGTTTTAATTTTTGTTTTAATTAAAACTCTCCTTGTTTTGGGGAGAAGAGTGGCCGACCATTATAATTTGAAAAGAGAAAATTATTTTAATTAAATAAATTTTCCTTTTCAATGGCAAAAGAATTAAGGAAGTTTTTATTAAATTTTCCTTATTTGCCAGGATCAAGGATTATAAAAGAGGGGGTAGAGGAGGCTTCAAGGCTAACGACTCTATTCTATTTTCCTCTCTTTTCTCCTTGGGTGTGGCCGACTCTTTCTTTCCTCTCCTCTCCTTTGTGTGGCCGAAACCTTCTCATGGTGGAGATAGCTTTGGTGGCCGGATCTAAGAAGGAGAAGAAGGAGAGAAAAGAAGCCTCTTTTCTAGCATCCCTTGGAGCATGGTGGTGGTGGCCGAACCTCTTCATCCTAGGAGAAGTTTTGATGGCCGAAACTTGTAAGGAAGAAGAAGGTGCTTGGTGGTTCTCATCTCGGAAGATCGTTGCCCACACAACGTCTGAGGTTAGAAGAGGAATACGGTAGAAGATCAAGAGGTCTTTCTAAAAGGTATAACTAGTAATTTTCCTTTCCGCATCATACTAGTTATTTTTGGAAATAATACTAAATATAAGAGGCATACGATTCTAGTGTTTCGAATTTGTTTTCGATATAGTGTTTCTTTGTTTTTTTTTCCTTGTGATTTGATTGTTCTTTTCGGTTGACCTAAAGTTATTTTAGGAAATTAAATATTAGCTTTCTATAAAAGGTTTTGTCTAGTCGGTGGTGGTTGCTCTCATATCCAAGAAGGCCATGTGCCTCGCCACGTCAGTACTGAGAACCAATGAAATTAATATTTGATGGAATTAATAACTTAAGGTGATTTGGGTCGAACGTGTTAAGTTCCGCAGGAGATCCAAGTCAAAACCTAAAAGAACAAATAGATTAAGTTTTGGATCAAACGTGTTAAGTTCCGCAGGCGATCCAAAATTTAATTTAAAAGAACACATAGTAGCTAGGAAAAGATTCAGACCTTTGTACAAAATTTTTGTACAGTGGAACCTCTAGGTTTTCCGAGTAGCAACCAACACCTACTGACCACGAGAGAACCTCAACTGGAAGGAGTTTCATGCCACGAGTAAACTTGCACGTCAAAGAGAGCAAAAGGAGAGGAAAACGCCAGTAGATGGGCTGGGGAGGGGTCCCCGATGCAATGACATTAACACTGAAGTCAAATGGGGTGACTTCGTTGTGGTGATCCAAGAATAATAATGAAAAGTAATGGAGATCGATGGAAGAACTTACCTGCGTGGGAAGAATTAGACTCTTATATATAGTGTTGTTTCTCTTATTATGAATAACGAGACATGTTATTAAAATAATGTTAACCATAATGACATCCCGTCGTCTTTCCTAAATCGTACCGACTTATTCTATGTATAGAATGGAAGCATCCATTTTACATGGAATGGAAGCATCCATTTTACATGCTGCACAAAGAATATTCCTTGACAATAGTTACACATGGTGTTAAAAGAGCTATTGAGCCGACGACGATGGAATTGTTTGGAGGTTTTAAGGCTCTGATGGGCTCCAATGATGTTTCAGTGTGGCCTTATCTTTTTTAGTTATCTTATGGAAATTTCTTTTCAAAATGGTCCGATCAGCTATGAGGGACTAAGTATTAGTGCGATTGAGCTGACTTTCGACGATTCGACCCATTTAGTGGTTACCATATGCTTGGCAAGTAAACCCAATCAAATCACATATCCAATCAGCAGGAGAGTCCAATCCAACCAGAGGAGAAAAGTCGCTCAATTAGTTAATCCCTTTGGGACTTTCACCGTCACATCTCTCGGAACTTTGACCGTCATATTTTATTGAGGGTCCCACCCTATTCACGGTATCAGCATGCAAAATCCATAAAAAAAAATAAAATAATTATTTTCACGAATCAAAATCACTTGTAACTTTTACCCTAGCTAGTATTCATAAAAATAAGAACGTATTTAGGGTTAGTTATGGGATGAATCTTGAATTTTGAATATTTATAAATTATTTGTTCGAACTAGGCCTGACCCCTAGTCAGGTTTAGCTTGGACCCGACCTAGGCCCGTAATCAAGTCAACAAGCCAATGTGTATTATATGGTTCATCCAGAACTAGGCCGACATAATTTTCTATGTTGCAGGAGTTACTAACCAGTAGCTATTAAAATATAGTTTTTCCTATACTATTATAACATGTACGAACCAGTAACTATTACAATATAGTTTTCTTGTATACATTATTATTGTTGGGTAAAGTTCCCGTAATTTATCTTTCTCATAGAATGGTGAGTCATCCTGAAGAGATCACCGAGGTGATAATTTCACTTTTTATAAATTGTCAATAGGTTGTGTATAATCACACGACTAGGCAGGCCTATTAGACATGTCCATCGAACCCACCTCTCCGGAATCCCTGCCCATTAAGGATTGTACCCCATCTATTAAATAGGTAGGGGCTAATTCATCCTACCCATGATGCATGAACTTGAGGGCCTCCCCTGATCAAGTACAAGCATCAAAAGATTGCATCGCCTTTATAGACCCGTCTGTACATTTGCCATTTGGATTCGCCTGGGGAGCTGCTAATATTAGCGAATCCACAATTCCACATATTAGCGAACATATTAGCGAATCCACGTAAGGTCGCTGCGAAGACCTTACGTTGAATTCAGCATACTATTTTTTATTCATCATGATCGTAGAAACGTGTCCAGTAGATCCTTGTAAAACTTATTGGCTTAATCTTATAGTAACTACGAGCTTAATATTGCCAATATTGACAATATTGCTATCGTTGCCCTGCGTGATTTTAGGAACGTGTCCGGGGCAGAAGGTGACTCTGTAGCTGGTGCCGCCAGGGCAGGTAAACGTGCTGGTCTGATCGTCCTGCGGGTAGCTGTAGGCGTCCGGGCACCGCTTCTTAAAGAACCTTGAAAAATCCGTGGGCTCACACGGTCCATTGGTGCAGCAGTACTGCGGCGTCCCGAACACGGTGCAGGGGTCGTTGCAGCCCCTCGGCGCCCTCAGCGCCGCCGGGCACTCCCTCACGATGTTGGCGTAGCACTGGATCCCTCGGCACCCGCCGGTGGTGGGGCTGAAGTCTATCCCCACGTTGTAGCCGGCCACGTTGGAGATGTCGAAGAAGTCGAGGTTGTTGCTCTGGTTGAGGGAGAACTCGGCGAGGGTGTTGGGCTCTCGGCCGTAGCCCTGGCACTGCAGCACCCCGCAGTCGCCGGTCTGGCAGCCTCTGCCGTCAGAGGAGCACCCAGTGCGTGCCCATATGCGGCCGCCAGTGGAGCCGGCGTTGATGTCGATGGTCCAGGACTGACCTGAGTTGAGCTGGCTACCACCGCCTGCCTGAGGGCCGGTGGTGGCCCATGCGGCCCAAACGGTGAAAGAGCAGTTGTTGATGATCTGGAAGGTGGCGGCGTTAATGGAGAGAGGGAGGAGGAAGAGGAAGAGGAAGAAACGACAGAGCACGGCGGTGGTTGATGTAACCATAATGGACTACAATTTCTAATGCTCAAGCTTGTGGGAATTCATGGGGGAAGCCAAGTGGGATATTATTGAGATGGTGCAATCAATTAATCTAATTATTTATTGATTAATTAAGTAATATTGCATCAAATTTAAAGAAATTAGTGTGCAAAAATAAGTATGAAATGACCATCACAGAATAATTAAATATGAAAAGACCTTCGTATGGATTGGGGACTTCTGGGAAGAAATAATAGATTTGTGGAAAATAAGAGAAACCGTCGTGAACACGTTTGGTTAGATATTTACAAGGATGACTCTCGTACGTCCTCAAAAATGATAGATTTTCAATAAACATTCTGTACAAGATTTCTTAAAGACACTTTAATTTCATGCAATTGTCGTTCGTGACTTTGACTTAATTGACCATTTGGATTGCAATATCTGGTTTCTAGTTGAAAGCCCTCTGCCGATTATGTTGTATATCTCTAATAATTAGTCAAATTGATTTTTGAATTATCGAGATGTTTCTTTTTCTGAGATTGAGAATAATAGAATCCCAAACTAACTGTCAATATAGTAGTGAATGGATTTCTAACTTCTTTGACTTTACGTTTATCGTTGAAAATTGATTTTCAAAGTTTATACGTTGTATAGGGACATAAATGATTATTTTGCATATATACTATTATAAAATTATTTCTCTAGAATGAGATATCAAAGTACAAAATTATTTGAAGACATTATAGTATTCATTAGTGGATGAGGACAAAAGCTCCTATATTAGCGGAGCACCGGATCCCTCTGCACCCACCACTGGTGGGCCGGGGCCGAAGTCTATCCCACGTTGTAGCCTAGCACAATTTTCTGGACCGCAAATTAAGATTTATCCCTATCAATCAATCATCTTATATGATCTATTCTTTGGACCGTAAATTACGGTTCAGAAGATCTTGACTGTGTTGTAGCCCCCGATGTTTGGATGCCACCGCCTGGACCAGGCCAGGTAGTGATCATGCGGCCCAAACGGTGAAAGATGGCTGCCATGGATAGGACTATAAATAAAATATTTTTTTAAAAAATAAATTTAATATTTAATTTGATAAAAATTTATTTATATTCGTTCAATAAATATAAAATTAACTAAATGAATAAGTTTGAACAATTTATTAAATTAAATAAATAAATTTGAGCACATGTATTTAGCTCGTTAATATTTGTGAATATGTATGTGAACAATGTTAATGAAAAATGTTCATAAATAAAATTTTTATTAATATACTAAATAAACAAAGAAAGTTTCAAAATGAATAAATAAGTTTGTATTGTCAAATTCAATAATCAACTAAACTAGCTTGAAATATAAAAGTTTCAAAGTATAAAATAATTTTGAATTGAGAGCTCGATAACATCTAATTGAATCAAACTCAAGTCAAACTTGAACTAAGCTTAGCTCATAAAAAAGAAACCAAATCAGGCTTGAACAATCATTTCAATGACTTGATTCATTTTAGACTCAATTTGGCTTGACTTGGTTACTGATGGTTTCCTTTTTCCTTTAACTCGGGCTCCTCTAGAGAAAGCTAGATATGCCTCCAAATCATGAGATCTGATGCCTTGAAAAGTAACATAGATTAGTGCTTGAGCTGGCTCTCCGATACGGCTCCTCTAATGTAGTCAGCCATCAATCAAAGGAGGAGGAGGAAAAAGGAGGAGGAGGATAAGCTCAGCGTGGCTTGACTTGTTTACAGCCCTACTTCCATCGAGTATGAGACATATTTTACATCGAACATAAGATACTTTTCATGTTCGGTGTAAGATATGTCTCATGCTCGATGGAAGTAAGGTTGTAAACAAACCAAGCCGAGCTAATTATTTTGGGAGTGTTCAAACTTATTTGATAAAGTAATCAAGCCAAGTCGGTCGAGCCTAAAATGAACCAAGCCTTTAAAATGATTGTTCAAGCTTGACTTGGTGTATTTTTTATAAGCTTGAGCTTGGTTCAAGTTTGGTTTGTTTAGATGTTATCATACTCTCAATTCAAGCTTGACTTGAGCTTGGTTTAATTAGATGTTATCGAGCTCTCAATTTAAACTTATTTGATTGTTTGAAATTTTTGCTTGTTTCATTGGTTATTAAGCTTGATAATTCAAACTTGTTTGTTTATTTTAAAAGTTTTTTTAGTATGTTGATAAAAATTTTATTAATGAATATGGTTCACGAATATTGTTCATGAACGTTATTCACGAACATTAATGAGTTGAATACATATATGTTCAAGTTTGTCTGTTTTGTTTAACGAGTTGCTTAAGCTTATTTATTTAATTGATCTTGTATGAATTGAATGCTCTTACCAAGTCAAGACCAAGCTTGTTCATAAATGTCTAGTTCATTTATAGCCCTAGGTGGAAGTTGTGCCTTATGCTCGGTGGAAGCTATATCTCATGCTCGACGGAAGCTGTGCCTTATGCTCGGTAGAAGCGGTTACTTGGTTCAGAACCTTCAGCGACTCCTACTCCAAGATCTACGATCCCACGAATAGTATCGATGGACAATCTACTGTAATCCTCTTCTGGAACGGCCAAAAGAGGGAAAATGAGTATAATGAAAAATCAGGACAAGTATAACACGCTACACTTTTATTTTATGTAGAAATTAAGTATAGGATTAAATTTTTATCACCCAACACTTTTTGAGGATGATCAGCTTAGGCTTGGTATTGGACGACTCCTCAGCAGTAGTTGGATGTAGCAATGTCGTAGAGGAGCAACAGTAGGAAGCCAGAGCTGTTGGAACGTCAAACAGATGCGTAGAAGCTTGTAGAAGAGTTGATATTGAAGCATTGGTTAAGATGCTCTTTTATAAGGGATGGAAAGCGCCTACCATAGCACTGAAGATGTCTTTCTATAGGCAAACTTTTATCCCGACAAATCTACTCCTTATCGTTGACGAAACCTTTTGCCTTATTCGACTGAAGGTGTCTTCCAAGCTCTTGAAGGCGCCTTCCATGAACAATACTCAAGGCATCGTCCGTCTCCTAGAAGTTATGTTTTATGTTTGGTGGACCTGTACCTTATGCTCGGTAGAAGGTATGCTTCATGTTAAGTGGAGTTGTACCTTATGCTCGGTTGAAGGTATGCTTTATGCTATGTAGAAGGTATTCTTTATGCTTGGTGGAAGCTATGTTTCATGCTTAGTGGAGTTTTACCTTATGCTTGGTAGAAGCTATACATATATTGTTCAAATGAAGCATACTCCTAATTATGGTTTGTAAAATCATGATCCAGGCGATCCTGGATCATAGGATCGTATAATCCTGTGAACCAGAACACCAAATCAATCCTGGATCATGCAAAATCAATTTTTGTAGTGGAATCATAGCAAGATCGGTAGAATCGTAGCAGGATCGGTAGGATTGGAGCAAGATCATAATAGGATCGGAATAGGATCAATAGAAGCTTTGAAAGGTCATAGTTTTTGACTTGGGTTAAACCATGAGATTTATAATATAATAAATCAAAGTATGTTTAGAGATCTACAATTGATTACTAAGCACACTTCAAAAATCGGCTTCTAGACTGTGGCGAGGCATGGGGGCCTTCTTGGGTATCGGAGCAATGACCATTTCTAGATAAAGCCTTTTTAAGAAATTAGACATTTAATTTCTTATTGATAAACCTTGGTCTAGTTAAGCTAGGATTTGGCGAGGTAGTTTCGATTAGTTTCACTTAGCTAAGTAGACCAAGAAGGGTATGCCTTACCCTACTTAACTCCCTAGACTAAGCTTTCCTATCATACTATCATCTTGTTCCACCCTGATACTAGGTTGGACAAAAGTCAAGTTATTTTTTTAATCTAGTCCTAATTACCTAGACGGGTAAACTATTATTTTAGAGGTGCTAACTAGTTTGATGCCTCTCCCTGAATTATTAAACTTGGGCTCAAGTTTAAGGTTTATGTTGATTTATTTTGTAATTGTAATAAACTTGATTATAGCTTGTGTTTGAATTTGATTTGTTAGAATTAAGTTTATAGTTTACGTTTGAGTTTAATTTATTAAATTTGCAGTTCAAGTTTTGATTTGATTTGTTATAGTTCAATTTTGATTTTGATTTGTTAGGTTTATTTCATTTTATTTTAAGGCAGTGAATTTTATTTTTCGATATATAATATTGGTTATGTCCTACTTGCTTGGTTAGACAAGCTTTTGGAAGCTAAGATTTAATTTGGTTTTTGTTTTGACTGAAAAATGAGGTAAATATTTTATTTGAGTTGGTTTTGTATCCGAGTCAGGATTTATTATAGATAACTCTTTGAGATTCAAATATTAAATCAAGATTTTTGGATCTCATTGTAAATTTTTCTAGTAGACTTTTGAGATTTATAATTTCCTCTTTCAGTGTTGAATTCTCTTCCTCAAGTTTTATAACTTGGGTTGAGTTTACATTTTCAGTTTGTTTAGTTTTAACGTTTAGATCAAGTTGGTTTTTAAGTTCTTTATTTTCTTTACTAAGTACATTTATTTGGTTTTCAGAAGAAGATAATTTTCTATGTAAGTATGTAATAATTCTAAAAAACTTTTTGCTTAAGTTTGTACAGACTTGTACCTCAAGTTTGTACAGACTTGTAAGTTTGTACCTCGTTGGAACCGTTAGAAACGAGTACAGACTTGCGGCTCGATTCGTATTCTGACTTGTTTTCTTGTTATGATTAGCTTTTTTATTTCTGTTTGGTTGCCATTGGTGCAAGGTAGCTGCTCTGCTTTGGTTCGTCGTTGTATGATTCCCTCAAGGATGACTCGTCCCAAGTCACCTTGAGGGTTTTCTTCTTCTTGGATTTCTTTGATTTGTCCTCTTTGAGATTTGGGCCCTCGTGCTTTAGTGCCCTTTCTGTTGCACCTGTAGCATGTGATGTTGGCTTTGTTAGAGATAGATTTTATCTTTTGCATATCCTTCTTAGTAAAATCCTTCTTTCTCTTAGTGAATATCATTCTTACCAAGTTCATTAGCCCTACTTCGAAAAATTGCTTGGGAGATAGCGCATATACCTCACTTACCTCATGTTCTGATGCTCCCCCTTCATCGTAGCTTTCCTCTGATAATCCTCCCCTTCATCGATGTTCATCTCTGAGCTACTTTCATCTTCTCCTTGGTGGTCTACCATTAGAGCTAGTCTGACATAAGCTTTGATCTTGGACTTGGAGGACGACGATTCATCTCATGTAACTTTCAAGATCTTGTGCTTCGATCTTGTTGGTCCTTTGCCCTTGTCCTTCTCCTTATTCTTCAGTTTGGGACAGTCGTCCTTGATGTGCCCTTCTCCTTGGCAGTTGTAGCATCAGACCTTTCTTTTTCTTTGAAAGTACTTTTTCGCCTTCAACTTATTAAATTTATTAGATTTAATAAACCTATTAAATTTGTCACGCCCCAGAGGAGTCTCTGTCCGAACAAATTTCGGCAGCATCTCCCCTGTACGACGGACAATCTGAAACTTTTCTACAAGCACTATATACCTCAGCCACATGCGGCTGGAATAATACAATAAAAGAAAGCAAACACCACGCAGTTAATAATAAAGCAGCCCACTCGGCTGTACCAAAAACCAAAACACAAAACTGCTAGCCGGCTAGGCTTACACAACCAATAACAAGTACAAAACAAACAAAACATACGTGAAACCGATATGTCTTCTGATGTGACGTGGGGACCAGCAGACAGGATGCTCCAAGCGACACCATAAATAACCTAGTACCTGAAAAATATAGAGTCCACGGGGGTGAGTTCAACAACTCAGCGAATACCAATAGACATGCCTAGTAAGATATATCTAACAGCAATAAACATGGAATACAGCTTCCTAATCATATATCTAGGAAAGATGCAAAACTGAAAGGTAACTAAGGAAGCTGTACTCACCAGGAACTCATATCCAGACAAAAAGGTCGTCAAACCGAAAGTGCCCTAAATCCTGTATGCATGTCAAACATATGCATCCAACCAAATGCAACAAATAAATGCAGCAAACACAATCACAAGAAATAAATGCATCAATGCATATGATGCCAATGATGTGTCCTGGTCACCCCTGACTCAGCCATCTCACACACAAATGGCGAGACCGAGTGGGTAGGGCTATCTAGACTCACTACTCACGAGTGACCGAGTGGACGGATGTTGTCGTCTGTCCCGTGACCCCAAATCATAAATGGGGAGCTCAATGCTCTCAACTCCTACACGATGACGGGAGGAATCCCTGCCGAACTGCAGTCACACTACCCATGAGCGGACCAACGTAGCCAAACAAAGTCCCTGCTGCAACACACACTGCCGAATCGACCACTAACCCATGAGTGGTGATGTGTGCGGATGTAATTGGCGATGTGCTCAACAACAATGGAATCGACTATCACACAGCATGCAATCATGATGCATGACACTAAGCATGGCAAAAACTGATCAACATAACCATATCCATACATACAAAATGGGTACTGTAAAAGCGATGGTCACATACCAAGATCTAGAGTACACAGGTCAGATAGAAAACCCTATGTCCCGCACATAATAAGTATGGAATATCCTGATCAGCATAGAAAATCCATATATACATAATATGGGTACCACAGTATCAGTAAGCCAAATCCACGGATCTAGGGTATACAAGTCCTCTAAGGTATAACAACCTAGACCCAAATCATATCCCTCTTCCATAGCATATGTACCAACAATATACACATATCAAAGAATCAGGGTCTAAACACCCGAATCATATATGATATACAAATAGAGGTACACAAATCTGATATGGCACAAAAATCTAAGTATCAGATAATCTAGATACACAGGCCAGAAACAACAATCCAAATCCTAGTCCTAACCTCAGTAAGCATGGTATGTCACTCTAGAAACTAAGATACTCATGGTAACAAGATAATCATGGCAACAAATCACGAGATATAATCACGGATACATCACAGGTGACAAACCTAACATGCTATGGATATCAAACAGTGACATACCAAAGGCAAACATGTTCATTGCATGTAATTATAAAATACTATACATATCCAATGACAATATCATAAAAGATAAGTCAAGAGGTACCCGCCTCCGATGTAGATCGAATCGAACCAATCCGATGTCGAGATGCTCGTCCCGCAATCAAAGTCCTGTATATCATTTAATGTACAGTTTAGCTAATCTTATAAGCAACGACTAGCTAAACTCAAAACTCAATCCTAATTCGGTTAGGTATTCTCATTTAATTCCACCTAACAATCCAAATCAAATTAGATAATTAATCTATCCTTAATCCATCGAACAATTCCTTAACTTTCTCAAATAAATCACTAAATCAAATGTCATCATTCTATCACATACTCCAATTGAATTAATATAGAAGTAAACTAATAACCCAAATGGAAATATGTAATGAACATATCATCCTCAATAGGAATTCAAAGAGAGATCACAGAAATAAGCTCACCTGAATTTTCTTTTGAACCATGATCGGATATCATACCTCAGCAACAGCTTAGTCTCATAGATATCAAACCTAGAAATCAAGCAACCATATCCAAACAAACTCACCCAAATCTTAGATGCTTCCTCATTGATTCACCACTGGTGAACCTTGCTGCTGGAAACCCTCTTCACAGCCCCCCAAAATCTCAACTAGGGAACGAGTGAGATCGGCTGCCGGTGCTAGGGAAAAGGGAAAGCAGAGGATCGTCAACTATGGTGCTCGGGCAGAGGAGACAGTAGAGCGGTGACAATCGACGATCTACCGTGAGATAGGCAGAGGCTAGAGTCTGGGAGATCGGCAAGGGCTTGTCTGCGCCAGGAGGTGCCGGTGGTTCTAGGCTGTGCCGGCCGATCAATGGCGACAATAGCCAGTGGCGAGAGGGAGTCATCGTCGCGGAAGCAAAAAGGGGAAGAGGAGAGGGGTTTTGCGGCGCCGATTGGGAGCGGTTAGGGCAAGAGATGGCGTCGCGGGAGAAATAGGCACGGCGTCGGGTGAGGGAAGAAGAACAGAAAAAGGAAAAAGAGGAAAATAAATAAATCAACTTTTCCTCACTAAAACAGGGTAGCCTAAACAGGCTTTTCCGGACCCCGTTTTTATCCCCGTTAACTTGTCTGTACGAGCTCCGGAAAATTTCCGAAAAATATCCAAAAATTCTGGAAAATTCCCTTATTAATATTTGCATATTTCTGGTATTTTACAAAATTTTCTTACCAATAATGTTGCTTCATCTTGGTCGATTGATTCTTCGGAGTCTGAATTTGGTTCGCCTTTCTGGTTGGCCTTTAGAGCTATGTTGTGGACTGTCTTTTCTTCTTTATTTCATAAGCCTACACATCTTAATTCGTAAAGTTCAAAAGTGGAAAATAGATTTTCTAATGAACTAACTTCAAAGTCTTTAGATATATAAAATGAGTTGATTATCGATGTCCTCTCGGGTGTCCTAAGAAATGCATTTAAAGTGTGTCTTAATGAATCTTAGTTTGTTACATTTTCTCTGAGATTCATGAGTCCGGTGATAAGTTCTGTAATCCTCGAGTGCTGATGTGCGACTATTTCACTTTCTTCCATTCGGAGGTTGGTTAGTTAGTTCCAGAGCAGGTCCGTCTCATGAGCTTTGCTTCAGAGGTTCCTTTGTGTAGCTCTAGGAATTTCTCCCAAAGTTTCTTTACTAATTCGTAATCTCCGATCCGATTGACTTCCTGGGTGGAAGTACGCTAAGTAGGTGGAACTCGGCTTATCCATTTGCTACGAAGTCTGCTTGCTCCTTCTTGGTCCATTGGTATTCTTCTTTTTCATTTCCTTATGGGTCTTTGGGAGTTATAAAATCATATTTAATAATTAAAAGCAACTCAAAGTCTGTTTTCAAGAATACCTCCTTGCGTTTCTTCCATCTCACGAATTCTCCTTTGAACTTCGGCGGGTAGATGCTTGGTCTGGTCATGTCTCGATGCTTCAATCGGTGGTTAGTCCTTCTGAGGCATTCTGACTCTGATAGCAATTGTTAGCACGGGGGACCTGCAAGAGGGGTGAATTGCCTACAAAAAAAAATAACTCATTTATCGATCCTTTGATTAAATTATACTAGCACAATAATAATGAATTAATTGAATAACTAAATAAAGTAAGTAAGAGGATAATTTTATTTACTTGATTACAACCTAGGTGGTTGTTAATCAAGACGTTGAAAAAAGCTCCACTAGAATTCTCCTTTGTTGCAGGTGGAGAAGCTTCTTATAGAAGTTGATAGCTCAAAAGAAAGATTAGGAAAGTGTACAATACTTGTTGTTCAAGTTGTTGAATTATTTCTATCTCCAGGGGTCTTTTTTATAGCCCTTGAAAAATTCTATCTGAAGCTAGAAGGAGCCTTCAATAGGGTGGAAGGCACTTCTAGCGTGGCAAATATTATCGTCAAAGATAAAATTTTATCTTCGGCTAATCGCTAGAGAAGACGCCTTCAATAGGCTGGAAGGTGTCTTCGCACTGTTCATCGAATGAGTCTTCCATCCATGGAAGGTGCCTTTCACAGGGCAACTCAGCTGAAAAGCTGATCTCTTCGAGTATTTCTTCGTGTAGGTGATTCTCTGGCTAACCGGAGTAGAGCTCACCCAAACTCAACTCTGACATTCTCCTCGAGCAGCCTTCCTCGCCGGCTTCTAGTCCCTCAGACCGCCGCGCGCGCACTTCTCGTTTGCAGGTGTACACTTCTGTAGTATCTCATCCTTGGAATGCATCGAGCCCGTCAACTCCCTTCCCGTGTCATCCTTCTCTCTAACTGCATCTTTCGCTCGACTTCTTGTATTCCTAAACTCCTGCACACTTAGACACGAGAATCAAACACAACAGAACCTAACTGAACTTAGTTGATCACATCAAAACTATCCCGAGGTACTAATATAACCATGTACGAAGGTGCATTCAGTCTATCTAGGGCGCCTCCGACACTGTTCATCCAAGGCTTAAAATACATTTTTACCCCTACAAAAAGTGTTACCCCTACAAACAGAGTTAGCACAATTTATAAGCATTATTAATTAAATTCTGTCTGTCTGAGACCAGGATCTAGTCATGGTCTTAGTTTAGGCATCCAAAATGGACCAAAATTAGACGATCACCTAAAGTCCCCTTGGGACTCGTCCTCACTAGAACGCTCTCCTCGATTTACATTACTTACCATGCAAAATGGCTTAACTCTCTTTTGGCCCACTAAGTCTTCCCGCCAGTTATTAGGTCTACAAACCCAATTGGACTTTGGTAAGTTGTCAAATCCTACGGACCTAGCTAGAATTTTCGCTAAATATTGAGTCACTCCTTGACCTATCTGGACTTCTACACTAGCTATCAGGTCTTCCAGACTTAGCTGGATTTCAGCCTGGTGTCAGACTCGTCAAGTTCTGCACACTTGGTAGAAAGTTTAGATCATACTATACCTACTTTAATCTATTTATCATTTATCAAAACTTAGATTTGATCATTAATACCAACTGTACCAATAATTTGTTGGTTGGCCTTTAAACTAAGTTATCTTTTGAAATAAGGGAACATTCTTAAGGTTGATGCAATTATTGCTATTGTGTCAGTAGAAATTTTATATTCTTTAATTTTGTTATTAAAAAATATAAATATTATTGAGTATTATTGCATTAGAATGATAGCTAAATTACTAATTAATTTGAATTTATGTATGTAATAATGTCAAATGTGGTGTCTAGTGTCAATGATTATATGATTGTATGTATATGTAAAATTTTTAATCTATTTATATGTAAATAACCATTTTAATTATTTTTTTTCTAAATATTAATTATGTACTATAAAATTTCAAAGATTTTTGATAGGATAGTACTATTCTATGATTTAATTCTGACCGATCTGATCCTGACCTCAAATTGATCCTGCGTAAGATTATGATTTTGCAAACTATGCTCCTGATGTTTGAATGAAGGACATTTATGCATGCTACTTGGCAGAAAACACTAATGATGCTTGATGAAAGATATATGTACACTGTTTGGATGAAAACTACTCCTAATGCTCGGGATAATTTGAATACCATCAGATGTCCCTCCTTCAAATAGGACTGAAGAGAGAAATTGAATGAAGTCCGATTAAAAATGTTGAGTCGAAGAGGATTTAGCTTGGAGATATATCTGGATCCTATTAGATATCTCTTATTCAAGTCGGATTGAAAAGCGAAGTCGAATGAAGTCCGTTTATTAAAAGTGTTGTTGATTGTCGCTTTCCTTATTCCTTCACAGAAATAGGAAATATCTTGCCCTTGCTTGAGTTCAACGTAATACTAGTAGGAGCAGGATATTCTATTACTCATGAGTGAAACTGCTGAAGGAACACTGTAAAATCATAGAAATCGATTTTTTCCTTCCAAGACAAATGCCTGTAAGATGATGTCGCTTAGGAAAACCACAAGAACGTTTACATTCCTGCCAGGGAGATAGAGGGAACAACGCAGAATATAGAGATTAGTAAAGAAAAAAGGAAAACTGTTATACGTCTATCTGTAAGCGATATGAACATATAATGTCTAGGACCTTGCCATTTTGATGATGTTCGAAGGCAGTTAGAGAGTATAATATCTGACGCATCGATTGTTATTATGATTTGGAGGCACTAATTATCTGACCTTTAAGCTATTATATTGATGCTCGAGGGCAATTAGAAAGTCTAATATCTAACGTATTGGCCGTTATTATGACCCGAAAATACTAACTACTTGACTTTTAAATGGTTATACTAATGCCCGGGGTAGTTAGAGAGTATAATACATGATACATTGACCGTTATTATGGTTTTTTGGGAGGTTTTTTCTTTTTGAAAATTGTGTCAAAAATCTAGCTACCATTGTAGTCATATTTTTTCTTTTAAAAACCTTTGGTTGGGTTCGATCAATCAAACTCAGGTTTTTGAGTTTTAGTGGGCCCCATTAAGAACCAAAAATAATTTTTTAATGGTTTGACCGTTTGGTTTTTTTGGGAGTTTGCTGATTTTATTTGTTTTGTTCTCCAATTAATGTTTGTGACCATTTTTTTAACTGTGCTTGCTTGACCGTTTTATTTTTTGTGATTGTTTTTTTTTTAAATTTTTTGTGACCGTTTTTTCTGCGAATTGTTTACAACGGTTTTTTTTTTTTCTATCAACTTTTTTCCTATATATATATATATATATATTCTCTCTATTATTTTCATTTATCCTACTCTTAAAAATCATCTCATTCTTATTTTTTAAATCTATTTCATCCTTTATTTTTTCAAATGGATCCAAATTATGGGGGAGGTTTTAAAAATATTTTAATTATGAAAATACAACTTGGCAAAGTTCTCATGTTAGATATTCTTAAATTTCCACTTTCACACATTACCCCCAAAACTTTCCAAATGTTCTATATATACATTCCATAATTTCCTCTAAAATTTTAAAGTGTCCAAAACTTGTCGACTCCTTCAAGTAATGTTCCTCAATCTCTATTTTATATGTATCATCCTGAATATTGACAGCCCATGACAAATCAATTTGTAATGTAACCCCCTTTTTATGGAATTTCTTCTCTACAACCATCATTAATGCTCTTAGATGAATCACAAAATGCTAGCATAAATGTATTCGGGACCGACAAAGAATCAAAAACACCATATGAGGTTCAAGAGTTGATCAAAGAAACAAGTTTGGGTGTGTCTAATACCAAAAGAGCAAAATGGTCAATGGACGAAGATACACCTTGCAAAGACATAGATCAATATTAGCACAGATTCAATCGTCGGTAATGATCAAAAGGATCAAACTTTCTGGAAATGAATCGCAGATTACTACAACAAATATCGACTTGATGGATTTGTGGAGCGACTTTAGGTGAAGATAAAATCACATTTCTATAGGCTCCATCTGATGGTGAATGAATTTACAACCATATACGATAACTTTTATACATATCGTGAAAGCGGATGGAGCGATAAGGATGTGCTCATGAGAGCATATAAAATATGGCAAGAAAATCATTACAACAAGTCCTTCAACTATGAACATATTTGGTGAGTTATCAGAGAATGTGAAAAATATGCTCCACAAGGAGTTGGTCCTCGTGCTAACAAACAATCCAAGACTTCAGAATCAAGGGGTACACATACTCATCTAATCTGGATGCTCCTATCGACGTAGATGATTGTAAAGTCGATACTCATCCAATGGGGCAAAAGGCAGCGAAACGGAAGGGCAAATCTAAAACTAGAGACATTGATGACATGGAATTTGATAATAGGTGGCAAAAATGGGAAGAATTACAAAGAGAACGAATTGAGATATAAAAGCACGAGATGACAATGAAGAAGTATGAAGTATTTATGAAGGATACTATTGGGATGACAGAAGATCAATTTAAATTATATTGTAAATTTTGTGAAAATATTAAAAAAAAATATGACATATAGTGAATATTATTTGTAATTTCATTTGTGTAATTTATTTTTATCTATATTAATGTTATATAATGTTGTACTTTTTTTAATTTATAAATTTCAATATTATTTTTAATAAATTTTGTGATACAAGAGTGATCCATTAATAAATAATTATAATTTTTTTATAAGATATGTGAATTGTAAGTGTGGATCCCATAAAAAAATATTTTTATAGTCAAAAGAAAAGAAGAATAAGAATTTTTACTTTTGATATCATAATGACATAGAGATATCTGAAATGAAAAAACCTCACTTTTAAGATTCATCCATAGGAGATGCTCTTAGTTTGTCAGCATAGGATGTGCATATGAACGTGGGCATGTATCGTCCGTCGTTTCCTTTAAGTAGCCGTAATTCTAAAACCTAATTTTCTTTCCACACTTAAAAATATTTCCATATAACTCTTTGTTTTATGAATGCTACGTTACAAATCATATATATATATATATATATATATATATATATATATATATATATATATATATATATAATTTTTATTTAATACTTTATTTTTAAATTAGTTTAAAAGGATCAAATATACAATATTATTTTATGATTAATTATTGACTCCACCTTAATTTTCAAACTTACGCTCATTCAAACTTTTTTATTAAGCTTTTTTTAATTTTATAAACCTATTAAAAAAATCTTTATTATAAGAGATCATTAGTTCATTACCACATTAATTAATTGTAATATTTTTCATAATGCCATATAGATTAATATAAATGATATTTTTTTAATAATTGATTGAGTCTTAATAATTTATAATTAACATTAATATTAATCCTCGATTTTGTACTGAGACTGCTTTTATCGCACCTGCATTCAATTAAGCTAAAATATGATTATTTTTTAAATGTATTTAGACAAAATCAATCAATTATATAAAAAGCATTTGGAGAGATCATTACCACATTAATTAATTGTAATATTTTTCATAATGTCATATAGATTAATATAAATGATATTTTTTTAATAATTGATTGAGTTTTAATAATTTATAATTAACATTAATATTAATCCTCGATTTTGTACTGAGACTGCTTTTATCGCACCTGCATTCAATTAAGCTAAAATATGATTATTTTTTAAATGTATTTAGACAAAATCAACCAATTATATAAAAAACATTGGAGATGCGGGGTATCGATCCCCTTACCTCTCGCATGCTAAGCGAGCGCTCTACCATCTGAGCTACATCCCCTTTTGAAATATTAAAATTTTAATTTTAAATAAAATAAAACAAACTTAACTGCGACAACAATTTATATCCTACTAAATTAAATTGTACAAGTTCATGCATAACATAATAAATAGCATGCGTTGAAAGAAATATTTAGTAGTTAACTGATGGAGGTAGTTTCTCCCTATATCCATCCTGCTATTTTTCTTGAGGCACAATAATTTCTTTTGCCAGCCAAATCCTAATCAGATCTGCAATTTCACAAAAATTATCATTCTTAATTATTAGCGATGGCTTCAAGCTTTGAATGGTGGTTGCTAGAACCAAACGCACGTGCAATTTTTGAATAATTCTCAAGAGCTCTCTATTGTGGATTGTGTTGATCACATCGATCGGCGTTCATCATGTTTGCAATCTTTCTAGAGCTTTTGTTACCATAAACCTTGCTGCTTGGTATTCCAGAATCCAGACTAGAAGATGATGCCGGTCATTTATTTTATACAAACAAACACACACATATATATAGATATAAAAATGGGGATTTAATACATGAGATAGATAACAGACCCACGCGCGGAAGAAGACCTCTCGCTCGCTCATTATTTGAGTTATATAGTGATGCATTATATATTTCTCATGATTATGGGCAGAAGGTGACACTATAGTTAGTGCCCCGGCAGGAGAAAGTGCTCCTTGCGTCATCCTTCAGGTAGCTCCCCTTACAGATTAGTTCTTTTGAAAAAGAAAGTGATTACAGGAAATTAGGGTTTTAAAAGCATATAAGTGCGTACTTTTGCTTAGGAGAGTCATTGCATTTTATAGGACCAGATCTCTCTAACACGTTCTCCCCATACTTCTCGTTTCTCGCTGCCTTGGTCATATTCCTCCAAATAAATGTCTATTATATATAACCCATTTATGTCGGAAGTAATAGCTGTGTTTCCGCCTTTCCCGCGATAACAATTGCATTATTCATTATCCTTCAGGAACAACATAATGCTTTGTTGCTCCGGCCGATCCTTGATAGTTTAAGAGAGCCTGAAATCGTACGTCGAGAGTCGACAGTCAGAAGTACTAGCTGGGAGTCGGGCATCAAGCGTAATCGGGAGTCGATAGTTAGGAGACGGGAGTAGCTGGGAGTTGGCAGTCGGTAGTCAGGAGTCAGGAGTAGCTAGGAGTTGGCAGTCAGGGTTAGGCAAGGGAATCCTAGATTTGGATTAAGCAAGTTAGAGTTGGACAATCGATTAGGGCAATCGAGTGCCCCTAAGTTAATCGATTATCAATCAATTAGGGCTTAATTCGCGAGAGCACAGAAAGTGTCGGAATCGATTGGGCAACCAATTCCAACATCTCTAATCGATTGGTTCAATTAATTAGGTAGTATTGAATTGATTGGGAAGAAAGCTCAATCAATTAGGAGTTTCATGAAGGAAATTCGCGAGAACAAAGGCTGAATCGATTAACACAATAGATTAAGCCATTGCCAATCGATTGAGCAACAGTTTGTCACGAAGACGTGGAATCAATTCTAGCATCCCTAATCGATTAGGACAATCGATTAAGGGCTAGTTCACGAAAACACAGAGACTTGGGGAATCAATTGACCAATCGATTCAGCCCAAGCCAATCGATTGGGAAAAGCATAAAAGAGTCCTTGCGTGGTTTGGACGACTGGATTTGATCTGATATGACGTGACAAACGATTAGAAGTAAAGTCAATCAATCAGAGCCATAAATAGCACGATATAAAGAATTTCGTGAAAATTCAAATCACTTCTTCTTCTCCGCTATTCTTCACTGATTTTTAGATGATTCAGAGTGAAGTACTGCTACATTTCCGAATCAACAAGAGGCCGTCTAGAGCAACAAGAGATCAAGAGCAAGGTTCCTCGTTATTGTATTAACTTTCTTATTATTGTTGTATCTTTGTTATATCTCTCGTGTTGAGATTGTATGAAGCTTTTCCACCTCTTGGAAGGAGGTTGTCATAGTGTATCTCTGAGTGAGGAGAGTGGACCTATGGATTAGTCACCACAAAGAGGTAGACAAGCTCGACTCAAGGTATAGGCCATTAAGGCTTATGGCTAGGGCCCCAATTTTATTGGGGTCCATTGATTAATTAATTGAAGACATTGAAAACAAATTAAATTGACATAATTAATATTAATTAATTATAAATATCTTGCTAATTCATTAATTACACCTTATCAATTAATTCATTATCGATTTCACTTCCTATTTATCCCTTACCCTTATCTTTATTTACTCATTAATTGTGTACCATGATTTTATATGAGATTCTATTTGCCTTAAATATAATTCATTTTTTAATTGACATATTTATTTTTTTATTATTACTATGATTCTCAATTTTTTTCTTGTCAATATTTCTTAAAAATCCTAATCGTTCTCTCATCAGTGCATTGTGTCCTTTTCTTCTCTCATCAGTGATTCTATATGTTTTTCCTTTCTGGCCAATGATACTCTTAGAAAACATCATTTTCTTTAATGTTTCTTCCTCGCTCTTTATTTTTCTTCCTCAATAATAATAATGAATTAGAGATTTTTTTATACATAAAATATAAAGTAAAATACTTTAATAAAAATAAGTTTTTCAAAATTAAAATTAATAAAGTCTTATTTGTATTTAACACTAAAAAAATTAAATAATTTAATAATTTTATTAATAAAAATAAAATTATTATCAAAATACAAGCCATATAATTTTTTAAAAAAATAATATTCATTTTTTAATTTTTTTTTAAAACTTATCATTTCTAATCCCAAATCTAAATGAAAAGTGTTAAGAAAAATTTAAAAATATATTAAAGAATTTTATTTTTAAATTTTTTACCTAGAATCTAAAGGAATCTTGAGACGGTAGTCTGGAGATAAATACCAAGTAAACTAAAAGGTATTAACATTATTTCAAATTTTCACTATAAATCTTTATCGATGAAGATGAAGCGATTGAAATTAATCACGCCTTCTTAGCTTCCAAAGTGTCTTAAAACTATCACTTAAATAGTTTTAAATATATTTTTAAAATTTAATATAAAAATTATTATCATGTATATTTCAAATGGATCAAATTAATATTAGTGTGAGTAATCATGTTTGAATAATCCATTAAATAGACTTAAATATATACATGTTCAATTTATAACTCATACATTCTGAATTGTTAGTGAATAACATTTATCAATAATATCTACAAATAAAATTTATAAATTATATTTTTAAATTAATGATACTTAAGCTAAATAAATAAACTATTACGATAAATAAATAATCATATGTTATTAAACTTATTAACTAATTAAATAAGTGATTCTGTTTGAAAATTATGAAGAAAGCTAGTTGGGATATGATTTCTCTATTGATCATGTCCTGTTATCAATGGTATTATCTTCTAAAGAGATATTATGAGATATGAGAGGAGCCTCACTATTTGGCCGAGCGAGGTAGTCGCTCGGCCGAGACTCCCCACCCGATCAATCTCAGCTGTGCTATTTTTTGTTGTAGTTTGGTTCAGTTGATTATCTCTAACCCAACTAAACATGAGCTTTGGTTGACCTGGTACTCGCTTGATCAGTTGTGCATTATTTGATGTTCTTTTTATATGACCCATCCAAATGAACAATTTGCTCCGTTGAATCTACTGGCTAATCGGACCCTTCAAACTTGATCGAAAGCTGAAGTCGAACTCTGTTGGGCCCACTTTTGATGAGTTCATAGGTTCCTAAGTATTTCGTCATCTTAATATTGACCTCGGCGTTTACTGTTATATCTGTCCTTAACCCATATTTGTTGACCCCTTTATCACTACATCAGTAAGTATGAATTAAGAATTTGATAATATTTAAATCAATTAAGTTCCAGTCACACTTAAATCAAATTTATAATAATCTATTTCGACAATTTAGGTTGGTTCGTCAAACAAGTTTGTAAGGGGCCAAGCTTATCTTCGCTTTGACTCATTTACAATGTCCATTTGATCTCTTAGTTAAAAAATTACTTGCCGAACTGACAATCTAGAAGGAGAACGTGAAGAGGAAGAAAATAATTCACTCATTCTAATTTCTAAATGTTCTTCGTCCCAAAACGAAACGAAGAGAGTAACTTATAACAATCGAATAGTCTCATAGTCTCTCTCTAAGTGGTAAGAATTTTATTCCTTAAAAAATTATTCTCTGAAAATTTAATCCCTATGAAAATTTATTATTCAAATATCAACTCGGCTATAACGATGATACTCTTGATTATTTGGGTAATTACATGGATTCCTGAACGAGATCAGAATTGAATCAAGAGGCCAATTGGTCAAGAAAGGCTCGCATGGATGCCACGCCCTACTGTTGCCTAACTCATTCCCGGGACAAATATAATATAATATAATATAATATAATTTCTACGAGAGATAATTACTATTCTTCCTGCTGATAGGATTGCCGCATCATATGTAGATCATCCTCCTTACAATTTTCTTCTGATTTTGTTATCTTAATGGCATGCAAAAAATTTATTTTTTGAGATTTCTACGCATTATGCTCATGAATATGATGACCTCACCCCGAATAATAATTAAGAATCTAGTCTCAGATTTGTTTTAATGGACTATTATCTAAAAATTTTAGACTAATAAATCATTTAGAGGGTGTTTGGCTAAATTTATTAAAAATAGTTTATAAACCCGTACAGCTTATAAGTTGTTAGGTTTTATTTTAAAAATAAATTGTTAAAGTGTTTGGGTGAACTTATTACAATCAACTTAAAGATATTGATGTGTTTGGTATTATAAGATCTTTTTATTAATAAATTTACCAAAAAGGGTATAATATTATTAATAGAGGGTTTTGAGATTTTTATTAATAGAGGGTTTTGGACGAATTTCTGCACCGGGGGAGAGAAAATTAGAAAGAGGCGTTGGCGGAGAAGATGACACAACGTTGGAAGAAAAGTCGACGGAGATAAAAAAAATATTATGCTTATAAAAATTTATGGAGGATAAAATTGGGATTTATGAAATTATATAAGGATATTTTAGAGAAACAAATTATTAAAATAATTTTTTTTAAAAAAAAATAGGGTATTCCATACTTTTTTAAAAACAGCTTATAGGCTCCAAACCAACTTATTTTGACACCTTATAAGCTGTTTGAAAAAAAATTATCAAATAAATTTAAAGAATTTATAAGTTTCAAAACAATTTATAAATTATTTTAGAGAGCTTATAAGCTCAGTCAAACACCCTTTTATTATGTGTATTTTTTATTTATCTAATAGTATGTTTGGTGGAAAAACTTAAGAATTAATCGGCATAAGTAATTAAATATCGACTTAAAGAAAAATACGATGACCTCAATGAGAATGTTTCGTATACGGGAAGTCTAGTGTTATGAACAATGGTTTTTGACTTTTTAATTTCTAGACTAAATTAAATTAATAAGTTAGTTAGATACTTGAACAACAATATATCATATATCATTAATAAGTGATCTAAGTACTGCCATCAAGGCAATCATCGTTAAACGAAGGTTATCACAATCATCATTAAACGAAGGTGTTTGTTTTCATTCAATTTATTGATTCAACCCGACGAACACCACCGTGTATATATATATAGATAATAAGTGAGCAGTAGTAAACAAAGGGCAACAACACATTAATATATCCTTGAGTTGTCATATCTATGACAATCTAATAATTATTTATTAATTGAATTTAGCCCACTATATTTTATTCTACATGACTATTGTGGTAAAAAATAAATACATTCATCCCAACGATTCCCGTCAACCCGTCCCAAAACCTTATTCTACATGACTATGGACTATAGAAACGTGTCGAATAGATCCTTGAAAATCTTATTGTCTTATAGTAATTATATATATACGATATCTCATGCTTCAGGTCGATCAAGGGCAGAAGGTGACCCTGTAGTTGGTGCCGCCGGGGCAGGTGAACGTGCTGGTCGCGTCGTCCTGCGGGTAGCTGTAGGCGTCCGGGCACCGCGTCTTAAAGAACTCTGACAATTCCGTGGGCCCACACGGTCCATTGGTGCAGCAGTACCGCTGCGTCCCGAACACGGTGCAGGGGTTGTTGCAGCCCCCCGGCGCCCTCAGCTGCGCCGGGCACTCCCCCACGATGTTGGCGGCGCACCGGATCCCGCGGCACCCGCCGCTGGTGGGGCTGAAGTCTAACCCCACGTTGTACCCGTCCACGTTGGAGATGTCGAAGAAGTCGAGGTTCTGGAACTGGTTGAGGGCGAACTCGGCGAGGGTGTTGGGCGCCCGGCCGTAGCCCTGGCACTGCAGCACCCCGCCGCAGTCTCCTGTCTGGCAGCTGCCTCGGCCATTGCCGTCGAAGGAACATCCGGTGCGGGCCCAGATGCGGCCGCCGGTGGCGCCGGCGTTGATGTTGATGGTCCAGGACTGGCCGGAGTTGAGCCGGTTACCGCCGCCTGCGCGGGGGCCGGTGGTGGCCCATGCGGCCCAGACGGTGAAGGAGCATCTGTTGACGATCTGGAAGGTGGCGGCGTTAATGGAGAGAGGGAGGAGGAAGAGGAAGAAACAGAGCGCAGCGTTGGTTGATGTAGCCATGGTTTAAGCTTGTGGGGATTCATGGGGGAAGCAGAGAATTTATAGAGATGGTAGAGGCAATCAATCTCATTACTTATTAATCAAGTAATATGGATAATTTAAGAAATATATATATATAGTAGAAAAAATTAATACGAAAGGACTTTCACACAAAAATGTTACAGATTACAAGCCTTAGTCGAGAAATTAGAATTGCATGCATGGATTGCCGACAATTAAAATGCTTAATTAAATGTGTAAATAGAAAATTCAAAGGCGTATGAACTTGAAACTTGATTTACTAATGGATTGCAATGTCTGATTATTTGTTGAAAGCCCTCTAGTTCTGACAATTGTTGATGTTTTATATCTTTGAAGAGGATGTGGAAGTGAATGGATGCCTAACTTCTTTGACATTTACGTAAATACTTTTTTTAGTTATACAATAAAAGAATTTCCTCTCTTTTATTTTACTTTCGATATTTAATTTCCATGTTCTTTCTTTTTGTTCTCTCTCTCTATAAAATAAAAGTAAACGCAGCATAATCCTTATCCACTAAAAGTGTTCATGAGCCACATAATATTGACCTTTCAGCGAAGACTAGCTATTTTTGAAACCTGACTACAAAGAGTTTAAAGATGTAAGTATATATAAATTAAAAACTACTCATTAATATAACACATAGATTAAAGTCAACCTAGCTTGTACTTAAAGCAACCATATCATTTTAAGATCAAATAGAAACGTTTAGTGTAGAAAGTTTCAGCTAACCAATTATAAATAATGATTAATTATATGTTAAAAATACACGTAGCTTTTGGTTTTTTGAATATAAAAAATATCATGATTCATTTGTATTGTTATATTATTTTAAAATTACAATTAAATATATAATTTTTTGCAATCTTCTAGCTATATATTATGAAACTTTACAATTGAAAAACTATACAAAGTTTAGCTGCGTTTAGTGCTAGTTCTAATCAGTGAAATTATATAATGAGGTAAATATACTTACTAGATTATACTAATACTTCAAAAGACTATAATGATTTAGGCATATTAGATTGGCGAAAAAATTGTATTAATGTGGCCAATCTTCACATTAAGGAGGCGAAGCGCTCGGTCAGTAAAATAGTTATTGAAAGCATTCGAGCAGAGATAATCCTGCTTGAGTACTTCAAATGACCAGGCTCTGTCTCTTGATAAATTTGGAGGACCGATTGGGATGCCTCCAACTCCGTTTTCAGAGAATCTAACCTTGTATCCTTGGAGGCGAGTTGAACCTTCATCGCAGCTTGCTCTGCCAATCGACTCCCACTCGGCGCCCAGTATGGCTTTGGCCTCTTTCAGGTTCTGATCTAGGACACGAGCCTCCTTGTTCTTGATCTCCAAGTCCTCAATGGCTTGGATCTTCTTGGTGTTGACTGAATGAATTTTCAACTTAAAAGAGTTGGCTTGTTTATTAAGCCTCGCCAATTGATAAGCCTGATCAGCGTTCTCGCTCCTTTCCTCCTGCAGCAGATCAGAGCTTTGCTGTAGATCGACCTTTAGCCGAGCTGCCTGAGTCGTCAGTTGTTCAACTTGAGCATGGGAGGCTTCGGATACGTCGCTCGAGGTGCGAAGCAGCTGGATTTTATGCTCCAAAAATGTCAGCTTTTGGCATATGGCCAGACTCTCAACCTAGTACTGCAATAGCGAGGAGATTATAAGGGCCGAGCAGGCTAAAAATAGAAGAATATAAAGACAATCTACATACCCCAGTGGACATCTGGGTATGGTTGTTCGTAAGCTCCCATGGAGAGATGACCGTCGCGTAGGCCCTGGCATCGACCCATATGTGTGCTAGCGGCCCTTGAATCCGGATTTGGTGCTCGGGGGTGTGGGACGTGGTGTCACTTGGACTGCACCATTTATCGGTGGACAGGTGGATGACGACCGTTATCTTCCTTTGGCTGCTCAGACCAGAGGGATCAGAAGTTTCTCTCCCTGTAGGCTTTGACGCAGGGGACGATCGGATGATGGACAGTTGGGCCGTCGGCAAAGATGATGGTAGTATGAAGGCGACCGGCGGCTCACAGATGGTCCCAGACAGTACCGGACAGAGAAGGCGTCCGGTTGAATGGTAGTGAATGGTGGAGGGCTTTGACTCCTTTCTTGGGTGGAACAGGTGTGGATGTTTCACCCCACTAGGGAGGAAGGGCATGAACCGGTTTGGGTTGGGGTTTGCAGGGTGGATGTGGTGGAGCGGGAGGAGTCCTCCGCATGGCACCTCTTGTGGCGTGACAAGGGTTCGCCAGAGGTGGTCGACTTTGAAGCCACCGCAATCGGTAACATCGAGGGTCATTCGGGAGGGAGGTCACCTAAAGTAGCCGCGGCTCCGCTAGCCGCTATCTAACTACCTCCTGCCTCGCTGGTCGGTGCAGGAGTCTCGCCCGCCTAGTCGAGCGAGTCTTCAGAAGGGGTGACCGGCTGCAAGTCACAACTCTCCAACTCAGCCACGCCCGTTGTGTTGATCTCCGCATCCGCGAGTCTGCTCTTGTCGGCGAGGCGTGCCCTCAACATGATGAGGGCTATAAAAAAGGAGGAAAAATCAACTAGATTCAAAGATGAGGAGGAGAAAGAGCATACCTAGGCTGGACAGCAGGCATGTTCGGATCAAACTCAGGCCGAACACATATAGGACGCCCTTCAATAGCAGCTTGTGGATGTGATACTTCTGACAAGCTAAACTAGACGCTGCTTGGAGATAGTTCGATCGACTTTTGTATCTCACGAGCGAAGGAGCCGTCATCACTTCCATCTGCCATCCGATCGGGAAGTCGGGCCACTCGGGAAAACGAACAAAGAAATAATGCTCTCTCCAATTCTTATTGGAGGATGACATTTTGTCGAAGAAGACCGATCCCACGCAAGCTTGGAACAAGAAGGTCCCTGGCTCGGACAATTTAGGGTAGTAGAAGTAATGAAAGAACCGAGGATTCAAGGGAAGGTCTGTAGGCGGAAGAGAATTACCACCCCACATAGTAACCTAAAGGAGTTTGGTATTAATTGGTGTAGGAAAATATGGAAATATTTACAAACGGTGGGAAAAAAAAATGAACAGGAAACCGAAGGCCTGCACTGAACTGGTCCATAAAGAAAGTCAAAAAGTTGGCTGGTGGCTCGTGTGGTCGGCCGTAAGCGGAAGGAAAGGCAACTTGATAAAAAGAGGGAAATTCATATGTGGATTTCAGCTTTTCTATATCGTCCCCGTCGAACCTGGAGTCGGTTGAAGTATACCAGAGTCCAGGGATGGGCACCGGAGGATGTGAGGAACTGGCCATCGAAAGAGAGGAAATCGGGAAGAAACAATGAACGGATTCGAAGAATGAAAAGAAGAAGGAGCTTACTGAGAATGATCACTGGAGAAGAAGAGGAGAAGAAACGTTGCAAACGCCTCTCGAAGACGAAAATGCAGGGAATGAAGATGACGACAAAACAAAGTAATGTTTATAAACCTTGCGACCGATCACCATGAGCCATTCGATCAAAGGTTATAGCGTGACATTAATGAGGCTTAATTAAAAGGCATAGGTAGTGTGCTCGGCCATAATGATCAAAGATTTGCACGGTCTTCTAGAAATTTAGAGGAAGCCAGCCACTATCACAGGGCACTCATCCGAGAGAGAGCAAGGAAAGGAGAAATTCGCTAAGTGTAGTCGTCAACCGTCCTGAGCAACATAGATATTTGAATATCACACCGCCGAACGACCGATCCACCACCAGCCTTATGAGGTATGATCTGAGAAAAAGTCACACACCCAGGTCAACAAATGAAGTAGAACGGACAAAACTATGTGAGCCGATCGAAATCTCGAGAACAAAGAAGTGATACGTCGGTCGGCGAGTTAGCTCTCCAAATCAGCGACCAAACTTTGCCGCTCATTATGCCTGAAATACGATTAGTAGATATCAGCCGACCAGTATCCAGAGCACAGAGAGTGTCCGATCGACGGAGGTCACCCGAGGCACTATTTGTCTAGTCAGTCGGACTTGCAGCGTCCTTCGACTAGACTTGAGGGGAAGACTTGTTATGTGGTGATAAAGGATGTCCACTAAGTGTGAGTCAAAGGAGGAAGATAGCAATCCACGTGGAGGTCAAAGTCAAGGAGGTCAATGTCAGAGGACTGACGGGCCCACCAAAGGATAGTTGAACAAAGCCCTACATCAGGGGCCGACCGACATATGTTGCCCGACCGGCAAAGAGGTAGGCCAAGCGAAGTGCCCATGCAACTAAGATCGTCAGAAGTTCATTGCGGAGCAAAGGAGCTTGGAAATGATCTAAACGTTATTCCGATCGAGTACTATCGAACAAATCCTTCTGATCAGATGAGCACTGATGAGTACTTGACCGATCAGATGAGTACGTATTGGAGTAGACAGATATATAAATACTAACTAAGTCAACCCACGAGATTCTGAAAAAAAAAAAAAAAAGTAAATGGACATAGGTAAACAAAAAAACAAAAAAAAACACAGAGGCAAAGGAGAGTTATCATATATATTGATGCCGATCTAATGATTATTTCATTATAGAAAATAGGTACAGGCCTTATCACTGATTATAGGAACGTGTGGAATTAGATCAAGGGCAGAAGGTGACACTGTAGTTGGTGCCGGCGGGGCAGGTGAACGTGCTGGTCTGGTCATCTTGTGGGGAGGTATAGGCGTCCGGGCACCGCCTCTTAAAGAAATCCCAAATGGTGGGCCTGCACGGCCCATTGGTGCAGCAGTACTCCGGCGTCCAGAACATGGCGCAAGGACTGTTGCAGCCCCCCGGGACCCTCAGCGGCGCCGGGCACTCCCCCACGATGTTGGCCGAGCAACGGACCCCTCGGCATCCGCCGGTGGTGGGGCTGAAGTCTAGCCCCACGTTGTAGCCTTCCACGAGGGAGATGTCGAAGAAGTCCAGGTTGTTGAACTGGTTTAGGGCGAACTCGGCGAGGGTATTGGGCGGCCGGCCGTAGTCCTGGCACTGAAGCACCCCGCCGCAGTCTCCGGTCTGGCAGCTGCCTCGGCCGCTGCTGTCGAAGGAGCAGCCGGTGCGGGCCCAAATGCGGCCGCCGGTGGTGCTGGCGTTGACGTTGATTGTCCAGGACTGGCCGGGGCTGAGCTGGCTACCGCCGCCTGTCCGGGGGCCGGTGGAAACCCACGCGGCCCAGACGGTGAAGGAACATCTGTTAACGATTTGGAAGGTGGCGGCGTTGATGGAGAGAGGGAGGAGGAAAAGGAAGAAACAGAGCAGGGCGTTGGCTGATGTAGCCATAATGCTCAAGCTTATAGGAATTAATTAATGGGAAAAGTGGGGGTTTTATTGAGACGGTTTGAGGCAATCAATTTAATAATTTATTAATTAAGTAATGGATAAAATTTTAAGAAATTAATGGATATGTATGAAAAGTCCTTTAAGCAAAACAATGTACGTAAACGATTACGAGCAAGATTTGCATGGATTGCTGAACAATTTAAATGTGTAAATAGAATTTTCAAAGGCGCATGGATTTGAAACCTATGGGAAGAGATAGCTTGTGGAAGATAAGAGAAATTAATTGCGATGGGCACGATTGGATAGATATTCAGAGGAGACGACATGTTTGACCTCTTATTGTAGAAAAATCCTAGAATTTTCAGTAATCGATGGTAAGATTTCCACCTAATGTATATCTTATTTTGATCTTATAACATTTTTAAAGGGAGGAAATAATTTTATAGAATGCTCGTTCATGACTTCTAAATTTACTGTTGCATTAAAAAAAATTATAATTAGCAACGGAGTTAAAGACTGAACTATAATTCTGTCACTATATTAGAAATGGAATTAACATTTTATCTTTAATTTGAGACATACTTAAAGTTCCATTTTTAAATAGAGACGGAACTATAATGCCGTCGCTAAAACAGTCGGTATTAATATAAAAAACATAGTTAATATAATTTTAGTAGCTACGAATATTATATTCCGTCTTTAATTAGAAATTGAATTTAAATTTCATCTTTAAATAATGATGGAATATAATATTATATTGCTAATTATCATTACAATATTTAAATATTAGAGATGAAATGATTTTTCGTCTCTAAATAAGGACGGAAAAAAATTTCGTCACTAATTTCGTGATCAAAATTAGGACTAGATCCCGATCTTGCAAACTCTCCTCATGTTCCCGATCTCTCCGGCGATATCACCGGTGACCATGCCCTCTCCGATTTTAGGCATCCCCTCCAACCTCTAGTGTCTTCAGGCGTCCTCTCCTCCTCGATCTTGGTATGATGTTTTGCCTTCCCTCTCCTCTAATTTTTAACCCTAACAACAACAAGCTCCGGCCGTGAGTTCTCGGTCATGAGCTTGGCCAGTCGTGAGCTCGCGACCGCGAGTTAGGTCGGTAGTGATCTCGTGACCGCAATCTTGGCCGGCAATGAACTCTCGGCCATGAGTTTGGTCGACCATGAGCTTGCTCCCGGGAACTTAACCGGTTGAGAGCTTAGCCGACCAGATCTGCCTTGGCCTCAGGCTTACCGCGATGTCAGCCTTGGCCACGAGGTCTCGACCAACTAGCTAGTTGTAAGGTTTATGATAAAAACCTAAATAAAATTCTGGAGGATTTTAACCTAGTTTGGCTTCTTTTATATTTATTTTTTATACGTTCATGGCATGTTTAGTTAATATATGGAATCATGTTTGTAGTACCACTCTTGTGTTGATGGATGCATGCTTAATAATATGCTAAGTTTTGTATTACCTCTCTTATACATGGAATCATATTGAATTACCTTTGTCCCCTCGGATGGGTCTAGTGGCTAGCACATGAGGTGGTGCCACCATGAGGTCTGGAGTTCGAATCTCGGCAAAGTCGAGATAAATACCTCCCTTATGTGCTAGTCACTATTCCAAAGGCTATAGCCGCCCGTGATTTACCTCCTCTGTGTTGACCCTGGGACGGGTTGGAGGGGGCGCTGGGGGCAAGCGTATTCGCCTTTTGCCACCATATTGAAGTACCTTTCTTGTATTGATTGCATAATTGCTAAGTAAAACTACTTGTGTTGATAATGTTGAAAATTTTAAGTTCATTAGGATGCAATATATATGAACAAAACTTGGATGTATAATAAATTAGAAAATAGATTTATCTGATATGAATATTTTGTTGGAGTACAAGTGTTTGTGAACATTGTTAAAAATTATCCAAAATATATGAATGGTGCCGAGTTACGATGTCTATATAATAATTACAAATATAGAAATATAGCTTTTTGTGATGAGAATAATTACTACAACTGGTACTATTAGAGAGACCTTTATTTGACTCATCGGATTGGGACTTCAATTGCTTCTTCATCTAACACAACTGCTATAGGGGAATCATCATCTAATAAGAATGTAATGCAATCAATGGTTCAGAACACAATAAATGCAGTTGATCATTCCAATATAGATGAAATACCTACACTTAAAATTTAGCAACTGTATAACATGTTAAAGGCTACTGAAAGAGAAGTATGAAAGACATTCCATCTAGTCATTTCCAACTATCAATTACTACAAGATTATTGAATATCAAGGCAAAATATTATTTCTTAGAAAGATACTGATAGCTTCTATAACACAAAAAATTGGTGAGGGGTTTACGTTTGCATGTAGAGAAGAATAATTGTTGCATAAGTAATTGCATGATATTTTGGAATAAAGAGAGTGAATTGATTGAATGCAGAATTTATATTCACCGTCATTATAAGTATGGTAGTCACATATCAAGGAAGAAGAAGAAAAAGATTGTATGAAAAGTTATGTATTACTTCCTGTTAACTGTTATGTTTCAATGTTTATATGTATCTACTGCAACAGCAAGCCACATGAGATGATATCATGAGCATGTATACGAAGAAGGTATAATATGTCATCCTTGTGACTCCCCGCATGAAAACATCTTGATGACAACATTTTGTTCCTTTATAATGGAACCACATAATATGAGACTTAGACTTTCTGCAGATAGATTTCAGCCATTTGGTTAGTCGGGATAGTAATATTCATCTTGGCCAGTTATATTAACATCGTATAACTTACCACCATGTTTCTTACTATGCTTATTTTAGGTCTAACGAATCTGAAAGAGAAGATAAATATTTTCTTGCAACCTCTGATTACTGAACTGAATGAATTATGAAATGTATACTCCAAGATTTATGATGTTGCAATTAAAACTAATTTTACATTGTATGCTGCTTTATTATGGATGATTAGTAATTTTTCAGCATATTCAATGTTGTCGGAATGAAGCATGGTTGGTTAATTAGCATGTTCACATTACATGACAAAATCTGATGTATTTTCATTATCTTACAATGAAAATGTATCTTGATTTGATAATCACCATAAATTTTTGCCAGTTGAACACCCTTTCAGGTGAAATAATAAAAATTCCATTAAAAATGTTGCAGTAAAAAAACTTCAGCCAACAATCAAGTTAGGTGAATAAATCATTGATCAAATAGACAATTATAAATTCCTACCAGTATCTTAGCATGGTTCTGAAAAGATAAATAAATACTTGTTAGGGTGTGCAGGTGTGGTTGGAAGAAAAGAAATATTTTTTAAAAGCTGTCATATTAGAAGTATTTACTCATTTGATATAATTTAGATGTGATGCTTGTTGAGAATTTTTTTTTGATAATATCTTCAATACCGTGATGAATGTTCCCGAAAGAACTAAAGACACTACAAAATTATATGAGAAATTAAAAGAATTAGTTAGCATTCCTGAGTTCTTCAGAATGAAACAACGAATAAATTTCTAAAGGTTTATTATACATTCGACAAAGAGGGTAAGCAAGTTTTATGTAGTTGGTTGAAAGAAATCAAATTCCCTGATGGGTATGTCTCGAATATGACCCGATGCGTGGATATGAACAAGTTAAAAATATTTAGAATAAAGAGTCATGACTATTATATGTTCATGCAAAAAACTTATTCCAGTAGTTTTTCATAACTACTACAAAGTGTTTGGTAAGCACTGACAGAATTGAGTCTATTTTTTAGAGATTGGCAGTGAGGTGTATTATGATGGCTGATATGATTTGGTTAGAAATAGATATTTCTCTTATACTATATATGTGAGCGCATATCACCTAATTTTTTTTATTTAATAGAATCCTACAAGTTCACCTATCTTATAAAGCACAACTAGCTGGTTCTGTGTAGTACAGATAGATATATCCATTTGAATAGTTTTTAAGAAATTTAAAGAATAATGTTCTTAACAAAGTAAGAGTTGAGGGGTCAATATGTAATGTTTATTTTGTTGAAGAAACATATTCTTTCTACTTATATTATTTTATTTATAATGTGAAATTAAGATATCGTAAGTGTTCTAAAAATTCTGATGATTCTCAGTTGATATACCCAGAGATACTTTCTATTTTTAAATTTCCTGCTAAGCCAATGAGTGTATCTATTTCAAGAAGGTTAAATCAATAAGAATATTGTCATAAGAACATATATATGCTATTGAACTATAACGAGATCAAACCTTATATAAGGTGAGTTGAATGATATAATCAAACAGTTATCTCATTATGTTTGTTTGGTAACTCAATTATCTTAAAATTACCCTTCGATGACAGCTTCTATGAACAACAATTTTAAATACAAAATCCATCAATCGATGCAAGTGAGATAGTTGAAAAGTTAGAGACAAAATTTGCATTATGATTTCAAATCTATGTAAGTTAGAGAATAATTTATATTTCATAAATCCGTATCAAATACTTCCATTTAATTTGTATCATAATTACTTTTATAGATGAATGATTGTAGAATATCAAATGTGTAGGATTCCAAGATAATCGATTTTGCATCTGGATCTCTAACTAAGATAACAGCATACTCTGGTTACTATGTTAATAACTTCAAATTTCGCATGACACAACGAGATTCCCATAGATTAACTTTCAATACTGATGTTTGCGTAAAAGGATCTATCAATAACAATAATTATGAGTTTGGTTATTATGAGAGACCTGAATAAATCATAAATGTTGAATATTATGCCTTACCAATAAAAAGGTGTGTTATTCAAATATTCTTGGTATGATCTGACTCCAAGAACAAGAGTCAGAATGCATTCAAACTACAATTTAGTGAGGTTAATGTAAAAAAAAGTTTCAATAGGTATGTGTGGGTCTCGTTAAGCCAGCTAGAGGGGGTGAATAACCTCGAAAAGAAGTTATAAGTTTTTCTTGCTTTTGAACAGAGCAAGGACACAATATTAATTAAAATAAATAATTAACATAAAAATAATAACTTAAAAAGTAAGAAGGCTCAAAAATTTATTTGGTTATAACCTAAGTGGTTTAACATACAAGTCATTTGAAAAGCTCGACTAAAAAGACTCCATAAAGGCATAGTAGCCTCTTACAGACTTGGAATTCTTAGGAATTACTTAAGAAATGAATACAAAAGTTGATTTTTAATTCCTAGCTTTAGGAGACTTTTTATAGCCTCCTAGAAGATATTATCGTTGTGTTGATGTGGCCTAGAGGCGCCTTGGATCAGGTGGAGATGCCTTTAGTGTGGATAAAACTTTATCCAAACTCCAAAGGTCAGTCAACGGTTCTAGAAAATGGGAGGTGTCTCGGTTGATCCAGGGCGCCTCCATGATCCAACAGGGTGTCTCCTTCTTAAGGCGTGAGGGTGTCTCCATGTTCCTTGGAGGCGCTTTCACTCCAGTGGCTAGCAGATCCAAAGTCAACTTTGGAGTTGCCTTTTTCAAACTTTCTTCACTTGGGTGATGCTTCAGTCATCCGGAGTTGAGCTCACAAAAAGGTCAGTCACTAGAATAATTTTCTAGCTAACATACTTTGTCTATCCAAACTGATCATATTATTATAGTGTTCACCTTGTTTAGTTTGAATTTAATTTGTTAGTCATTATTCTAATGATATATCATTAGTTTTTTCCTTGTTTCATTAATGGTTTTTGTATTATACTTTCCGCAAAATTGAATACTATTAGCTAGTTTTGGAGTAGATTTGATTGTCTTCCCTATGAGGTGCTATATTTCATATTATTAGATTCAGATGTATTATATTTTATTTGAGATATATGGATATTCTTCTTTGTTTTGTTGTTGAATTGAATTTGATACTTAATTTAGATTGGATTTAATACTTTCAGTTTTTATGAATGTGCTATGTGGATTGTTTCATTTGTATAATGTTATAATCTGTAATGTAAATATTATATATGTTTGAGAATGTGTAATGTGAATATGTTTGAAAATCATCGTTTCTGATGGAGTTGATTGATATATATGTAAACAAGAGAAAATGTGAAAAAAATAGTTTTGTAATTACAGAAAATGCGATAATTAGCAATAGAATTTTAAAATTTTATCACTAAAAATGTAATAATTAGCAACAAGATTTAAAATCCCGACGCTATAATGTGATAATTAGCAACAAAATTTAAAAATGTCGTCGCTAATATGCAATAATTAGAGATGGAATTTAAAATTTCCATCGCTAAAATGTGATAATTAGCGAAGGAATTTTTCAAATCTGTTGCTAAAAACGACAACATTTTCATATTTAATATCTACACCTAGCGGCGAATTTTTAATAATTTGTCTCTATTTAGCGGCGACATATTGATATTCCATCGCTAGGTTTGGCTAGAATATCGTTTTTTTTATTTTATTTTATTTTATTTTATTTTATTTTTTTTTTTGATAGTGTTGGATTGCAGTATCTATTTTTTTTATTCTATCGAAAACCCTCTAACTCTAAGAATTGCTTCTGAAGTTGTATATCTTTATGCTGGATTTAGATTGGTATTGGCATCCATAAGTAAAGAGGGAATTATATTTTTTAGCCCAGTACATTACACTTTTTCCAAATTTGACTGTTATCTACAAATTCACATTCTTAGTACATTAATATTTTCTTTTCCAATTTTAATCTTTTTTTAGTGTGGAATTCGACCAATTAGGTAATTATCGAAAATACAACTTATAAGACTAAAAATGAAATTTTCTCCGTATGTAAGATTATTACAAAAGTTATTTAATGATATGTTTACTTAGGAGGACGGTTAGAACGCGGTGCCGCCGCGCGTCTGAACCGGCGACGCTCGATGCACGCGGGCAGGGGACGCTGACGTCGCTTTTTTATCTACTTCCCTCTCCTATGTCTTCTTCTCTCCTCTTTGCGACGAGAGCCCCGAACACCGGCAGGTGGCCTCCCTCTCTGCGTCGTGTTGATAGTTTTGAGAGCATGAAAACTAAAACGAAACAATTAAAAAACAATGCAGAAACCATAAACTCTCACAGTGATCTCCCGAAGAACCACAACCGAAGACGCCGATCGATGAAGAGATTGTCACTGTTGGAAGCACAATCACGGAATTGTCGGAAAGCGCTTCAAGGTTCACGAGCCAAATCTCAACCTACGGATGTTCTCCCTTTTGCTCTCACACGATCACCTCCGCTGCTCCTCTGATCACCTCGATCGCTTGCTCGCTGTTCACCTCTGATCACTCCTGATTGCCTTGGACGCCACCATATATATCAAGCAAGACATCAGTTACCAACCGATGCCTTGATGGCAGCTTTCAATGGAGGAAGATGAAGGTGAATGGGCACCCCTTCATCTTCCCGACGTTGCAACTGATGCAATGTTTAACATCTCCCACTCGTCCAAGTCAATCCATATGGTCACATAGACCATGTCAGTCACATAGACTACAAGGTGATCATGTCACGAAGACCAGAGCAAAATTAATCACAAAGACTAAATAAGTCACGTAGACTTTATGAGGATCAAGTCATGAAGACCAGAGCAAAATTTAGTCACAAAGACTTTATGAGGATCAAGTCACGAAGACAAGAGCAAAATTTAGTCACCAAGACCAAATAAGTCACATAGACTTTATGAGGATCAAGTCACGAAAACCAGATCAGAACATTCATTCCATACATTAGGGAAAATGGTTCGTGCGACAGCAAGCACAATGAGCATTCAATTGCTAAGAAGATTGTCACACCTTACTTAGCTACTCCATAGAACAAATCAGAGACACAAATGTCCATAGAACGAATCAAAGACATAAATGACTTGCTTTTACCCCAGATTAAATTATTTACATCATCATGAACATCTCTAATCCCTCATATTGACCATATGTCAAGAGCATGTTCAACATCTTCAATCAAACAAATTATTCACAATTACATTTTATGTACTGAACTAAAAATGTAACCGGTACCAGTGAATAAATGTCACAGATGTAAATCAATCTTAATCTTCCTTTTTAGCTAGAATCCATTCATTCTAATCTGTCGCTTTCCTAGTTATGCTCCATAGACCGAATCATCCATAGCCAATAGGAAACATGCTAAAGTAGCAGACACTGATCAGAACTTCAAGTAGACAGTTAAATAGTCACTTAGGGTAAAATCGAGATTAACTTATAATCTCAAGGGTCTCACATAGTAGAGAAGCAGGGATCCATTCTCCTACTACCCTTCTTGTCATCATAGCACATGTGGTATGAATCACATGCTACGATGTTATTCTCTTTACCAAAAAACAGAGCGCATGTTTTTCCCAAATTTAATATCGTACAGATTTCGATCTAGACATTCCCAATGTCTAATCCTGAATTCAACATATGAATTCTAATCTGGCTTCAAGCAGATTCAGTATATGGTGGGTGCATTTACTCCAATCATTATACAAATGATCTCATCTTGACATAAATATCAAGGTGACCTTAACTTATGGGTATGTCTCTATTCACAGCTACATAAGTTGTCCCATAAGCAACGGTCTTACCTCTATTCGTACTTAACAAATAGAGATGATTGTCCATGTGAGTGGACCAATTCCAATATGTCAACATGCTTATCGAGACTTTTATTCGAATGTAACTAAGACATATACACTGAATAGATCATGACATTTTTCATTTATCAAAATGTCTTTACAATTGTTACATTCTTCGAAGTCCCAAAGACTTCATATGCCCATGATGTAATACCCCGGTTCTGAGATTCTGGTTAAGTATGCCTTAAAAGGTTAGATGGTACTATCCATATCACCAAGGTGCACCTTCCTTTTCGGAAGCCCAAACTTAAGAACTCCAAAGTTAAGCGTGCTTGGCTTGGAGAAATCTGAGGATGGGTGACCTCCTGGGAAGTTTTCCAGGGTGCGTGTGAGTGAGGACAAAGCACGCTGAAAGGACCTCCGGTGGTCTGTGGAGCTAGTCGTTAACCAGATAGGCAATTGTGGTGGCGTTCCCGATTCGGTTCGGTGGGGCCCGCCCGGGCCAGGACGTTACAGATGGTATCAGAGCGACCTTGCCACCGTGAGTGCGCTTATGGCAGGAGCACCCAGGGCACCACCTAGCGAGGGAGATTTTGGGATTTGTCTGTGGTGTGATTTGTGGTTACATAACGAGGACGTTGTGTCTTTAAGTGGGGGTGATTGTAATACCCTGGTTCTGAGATTCTGGTTAAGTATGGCTTAAAAGGTTAGATGGTACTATCCATATCACCAAGGTGCACCCTCCTTTTCGGAAGCCCAAACTTAAGAACTTTAAAGTTAAGCGTGCTTGGCTTGGAGAAATCTGAGGATGGGTGACCTCCTGGGAAGTTTTCCAGGGTGCGTGCGAGTGAGGACAAAGCACGCTGAAAGGACCTCCGGTGGTCTGTGGAGCTAGTCGTCAACCCGATGGGCAATTGTGGTGGCGTTCCCGGTTCGGTTCGGTGGGGCCCGCCCGGGCCGGGGCGTTACACATGAAATGACTCTTTAGTCAATGACTTAGTAAAAGGATCAGCAAGCATATTTCGTGTAGGGATGTACTCAAGAATAACCTTTTTCTTGTCAACAATGTCCCTTACAAAATTATACTTAATTTCTATATGTTTGCCTTTGCTGTGATATTTCGGATCCTTGGAAAGAGCTATCGCAGCTTGACTGTCATAGTACATAGTAACAGGACTCCCACTATTCTCAGCAATCTTAAGATGCTTCAGGAATCTTCTTAACCAGACAACCTCTTGCACAACCGCTGCACAAGCCACATACTCAGCTTCCATTGTCGACAAGACTACACAAGCCTGCTTCTTGCTGTTCCATGAGATGGCGCCACCATTCAGCAAGAAGACATAGCCAAATGTGGATTTCCTGTCATCAAGGTCCCCTGCCCAATCTGCATCTGAGTAGTCGTCAACCCGATGGGCAATTGTGGTGGCGTTCCCGGTTCGGTTCGGTGGGGCCCGCCCGGGCCGGGGCGTTACACATGAAATGACTCTTTAGTCAATGACTTAGTAAAAGGATCAGCAAGCATATTTCGTGTAGGGATGTACTCAAGAATAACCTTTTTCTTGTCAACAATGTCCCTTACAAAATTATACTTAATTTCTATATGTTTGCCTTTGCTGTGATATTTCGGATCCTTGGAAAGAGCTATCGCAGCTTGACTGTCATAGTACATAGTAACAGGACTCCCACTATTCTCAGCAATCTTAAGATGCTTCAGGAATCTTCTTAACCAGACAACCTCTTGCACAGCCGCTGCACAAGCCACATACTCAGCTTCCATTGCTTGCTGTTCCATGAGATGGCGCCACCATTCAGCAAGAAGACATAGCCAAATGTGGATTTCCTGTCATCAAGGTCCCCTGCCCAATCTGCATCTGAGTAGCCACTAAGGCTCATATCTGATCCTTGGAAATAGAGGTAATAATCAACTGTTCCTTTAAAATATCTGAATATCCTCTTCACCGCTTTCCAGTGTCTCGATCCTGGGTTTGACTGGAAACGACTAACTAAGCCAACAACATAGCTTATATCGGGACGAGTACACAACATAGTGTACATCAAACTACCAATAGCACTGACATATGATTTTTTCTTCATTTCGGCTATTTCCTCAGGAGTCTTGGGATATATACTTTTGCTCAAAACAGTATCTTTTGCTATATGCATCTGTTCAATATTGCAATCTGACATATTGAAGTGTTGCAGCATCTTAGTGATATAAGTTTCTTGAGACACCCAAAAGCCTCTTTGATCAGTCTCTAACGATCTTCACTCCTAAGATGTACTCTGCTTCTCCCATATCTATTATGTCAAATTGTGATGAAAGCCAACTTTTGACTTCTATCACACTCTTTATGTCACTTCCAGCTATTAGCATATCATCAACATATAATGATAAAATGACAAGCTTTCCTTTTTCCTTTCTTAGGTAAACACAATGATCCTCATTGATCATTTCGAAACCATAAGATAATATTACTTCATTAAATCTTATGTTCCATTGTCTTGACGCTTGTTTCAGCCCATATATAGACTTCCGAAGTCTACATACTCTTTTCTCTTGGCCTTCAGCAACATAACCTTCTGATTATACCATATAGATTTCTTCATCAAGATTACCATTAAGGAAAGTCATTTTTACATCCATCTGATGTAATTCCATGTCATAGTGTACTACTATAGCTAGGATGACACGTATTGACACAAACTTCACAACTGGGGAGAATGTCTCTTCAAAGTTAATACCCTCCATTTGGGTATATCCTTTTACAACCAATAGAGCTTTGTATCGATTAATCGATCCATCTGCTTTCCTCTTTACTTTGAGAATCCACTTATTCCCAATAGCCCTTCGGCCCGGAGGAAGATCGACTAAATCTCAAACTTGATTCTTTCTCATTGACTCAATTTCTTCATCCATTGCAACTTTCCATTTTTTTCTAACTGAGCTGCTCAAAGCTTCCTCAACTGTTCGAGGTTCCTCATCGTCAACTGGGAGAACCATTAATGCCTTATTCTCAATATCAAACCTTCTCCGAGGAATAATCTGACGACTACTTCTTCGAAGGTTAGACTGTTGAGAAACTGACTCATTTAGTGGCAAATTACTCCCACTCGGTTGACTAGATTCAGGCATCTCCTGATTCGTTGATAAAAGAACATTATCCTCCTCCTCTGTCTCATATAGAGGAATTGTCTTATCAACTTCACCTCGTGTTGGGAACTCAGTTTCTAGAAAAGTAGCATCTCTTGACTCTATCTCAGAGATGGTTCCATCTTGTCGCTCACCAATAAAAACATAATCCTTAGAAGTCTCAGAGTACCTTATAAAGATATACTTCTTACCTCTGGGTCCTAATTTTCCATATTCGTGAGTCTTATCATGAACATAGGCAGCTGACCCCCAAGGTCTCAGATTATTCAAATCCGGCTTTCTGCCTGTCCAACGTTCATGTGGGGTAGATGGAACTGACTTTGAAAGCACTTTGTTAAGTATATAGGTCGCAACTAATAATGCATCTCCCCAAAAGGAGATTGGCAAATTAGCATGTACCATCATAGACCTAACCATTTCAAGAAGAGTCCTATTTCTTCTTTCAGCAACCCCATTTTGCTGTGGAGTTTCAGGGATAGTCAGCTGTCTAATAATCCCTTTCTCATTACACATTGTCTTGAACTGATCAAACAAATATTCTCCTCCACGGTCAGTGCGTAAGGTTTTAACCTTACGTTCCAATTGATTCTCAACTTTGTTCAAGTAACGAATAAAGCAATCCAATGCTTCAGATTTGTGAGAAATCAAATACACATGACCAAAACGTGTGAAGTCATCGATAAATGTAATGAAATAAGAACTCCCATTTTTAGCCTTCATATTCATCGGACCACAAATATCCAAATGAATTAATTGCAATGGTGATTCAGCCCTAATAGCCTTACCAAATGGTTTCCTAGTCGTCTTTCCAGCAAGACAATGCTCACATATAGACAAGTTAATCTTAGCATGAGTGCCTAAGAGGCCCTCCTTAGCTAATCTATTCATTCATTCTTGTCCTATATGTCCCAATCTAGCATGCTAAATTTCATCATTAACATCAGCATTACTAGTAAGAGCAATGTTTGAAAAACAACCATAATTATTATTTGGTTCCGCATCAAGAACCATAAAACCACTTGTTACAAAACCATACCCAATTAACACAGAGTTAATTCGAAGTTCCACACAACGACTATAAAAATTTACATTATAACCTAAATCAAAAAGACAAATGACGGAAACCAGATTCCGTCGAATCTCAGGAGCGTACAGGACAACATGTAGAAACAAGGTGCCTCCACCACGTAGGTTGAGCTTGCAAGTGCCAATTCCTTTGACTTCAATTCTTGCATTGTTTCCCACATATATCCATTTGTTGCCAGCTGGTACCTGACGGTACTCCACATATGTAGCTCGATCACGAGCTACGTGGTTCGTTGCTCCTGAATCTACAATCCACAAAGGATACGAATCAGCTAACAACACTGTACTTGCAACATATTGCTCATGGAAAGAAGAAAAAAATGGATCTACCTTTTTAGGCTCAGTACAATCCCGACTAAAATGTCCCTTCTTGCCACAGTTGAAGCAAGTCAACCTGCTCTTAGGTTTTTGTCCATATTTCTTTCCTTTCTTCTTGATTTGGTTTTTCGCAGCAACAGCTTTAGCCTCCTTTCCTTTCCCTTTCTTAAACCACTTGTTCTTATTCTTGGAACCAGAACCTTCAACTACAAAAGCTTGACCCGAAATCCTTGCGGATTCAATCCTCTCCGCCTCAAGTTCCACATGGCGTGAGACATTAATGAAAGTCTTGATACTCTCACTATGGGTCAGGTTCTGTTTCATCGTTTCCCAAGAATCAGGAAGGGAACGGATAACTGCCTGAACCTGTTGTTCATCGGTCAGCGTATAACCAGCAGTCTTAAGCTCTCGAATCATGTTGCCCATCTCCCTCAGATGTTGGGTCATGGTAACATTCGAGCGCTTTTTACAACTATCAAACTTGATAGTTAGCTGACGGAGCTTACTCAGATTGACTCCACTGTACTTCTCTCTAAGGGCTACTCAGACAGCATGAGCCGATGGTAATGGCTTATACTCAAATACCAGGTCATCCACCATTGAACTAATCAATATACCCTTAGCAATGGAGTCCTTCCTTTTCCATGCTTTATAGGCATCAAGGTCACGTCTGTGCTGTGCTGTGGAACCATCAACCGGTTCCTCCATGAACTGATTTACAGTCTCTAGAACTTCTTGTTCCTCAAGAACGTTTGTATCTTGAGGTGCCAGATTTTGTAGTTATCCCCATATAATTTCTCACCCTTATTGAGTTCAGCTATGATGTTTTTAGTTGTCATGATCTACATAAATAAACAAATTATTTATTATTTTAGTGTAATTCATATATGTGCAACTATTTATTGACTCAGTGTAAATTAGAGTTAGTTTACAAAATCAAGTGATAACATTGTTTCCACTCATCATTTGTATATTCTAATCTAATCAACACTGATCAATTATATTACACATATCCCAACTAATGAACAAATCATTTTATATGAACGAATCATATTTATATGAACTAATCATATCATGAAATGAACTAATCATTTCCAAGTTAGTTAACATATAACATAACTTTTCTTATATAATTTTGTTCGTACAAAACAACAGAAATTATTACATGACTCAAACCTAAATGAGCTAACACTGTTCGTACATAACGACAGTAAACATAACACTAATAAACTAGATAGGCCAGCACTGCTCCCACTAGGACAAACACTAGTATAGCAACCAACACTATCCCTATTAACCTGGACTCATTCGGGATAATCTCAGATGGGGCAGTTTTAGAATTCTCCATTAGATCCATTTCTGAATCTTCCTCGAGCATCTCCTGGTCCTCTTCAGACTCTTCAGGCTCTTCTTCACCCATATGGTGAAGTAGTTTCTCACACAGTACTGAATATGTGACACGCCCTTGATGACGCCCCCATACATAGTCTGCTATTATCCTGGGATACTCTGGCAATGAATGCATCAATGCCCAGATCCTATAACTGTTCAGGATTGGAAACTCTTCTTGCTCAAGTTTCCAAAATAGTCTATCCAGCCGTCTAACATGTCCGTCAACTCCATAAACAAACTTATACTCTATCTCCTGAATCTCCTCTCGGAGCTGGTTTCGCCGCACTTCGCGACGAGTCAATGTGGTAATCGTCCGTGCCATCTGAAAATTTGAATTTAAATAAGTCAGTACAAAACCGACTAATCAGTACAAAACCAGTTTAATTCAATTTATACAGGCATATCATCATTATAAATCAAGAAAAATAAATCTTCTCGATTTTCAGGAGTTTAAGTCGACTGACCCATTAGACCGGTCAATCAGGAGTCTGGATGTTAAAATCAGTCTATTGTCCTCATTAGAACTAATCTAATTGGACTTATGTTCTGTTATCGTTTAAGCTCATTTGAGTCAATCTCAGACTTATTGATCAAACTTAGGTACGTTTGATTCTTCCAATGCCTATTGGATTAAGTCTGACCCATTAGAACAAATCTAATTTTTTATGATCAAATCTGATACACCAGAACTAATCCGGTCATATTTGATCAACCCAACTTCTGTAATCAAGACCACCCTAATTAATTCAACAATTAACCGAGCTGGTTAAACCAACAAATAATTTGAACCAGCTTTAGGTATCATTGAATCAAACTGGTCTGCTTAAATTAATTAATAATTTAAACCAGACCTGGGTTTGATCGGTCAAGTTGGTCTGGTTCTATTTCAGTAAATTGAACCATAAATTAATTAAATATATTTATTAATTAATTAAATACATATAGAATTAATTAAATACATATAGATATGTATTATTAATTAATTAATAAATATTTAATTAAATTTTAGATATTTTGTACGCGAAGGAAAAAATGAAACATGCATACATTTTATTTTTATTTTTATTTACACATTTTCATTTTTTTTTCTCTTACACGATTTTTTCTAACTGTGCACTACTGTTCATGCATGCCAGAAACGAACGGTACTGTGCACTGTTCATACCGTTTTTTTTTCTCTTTTTAATCGATTGAAGAATCGATTAAACTTTTTGAATCGATTAATGAATCGATTTAGTACAGACACAGTAGCTTTTAATCGATTCATCCATAGTGTTGAATCAATTATGCAGATTTTTTTTCTCTGTTGCGATTTTGAATCGATTGGAATATAATTTCAATCGATTCATTCCAATTGAATCGATTGATTAATCGATTCAATTGATGAACAGTATCGTATTCTTCGTGACAGAAGAAGAAAAACGTGAGTTTTTTCGCGTCGATTTTCATGCTTTCAAATCTAGCACGCTCTGATACCATTGTTGATAGTTTTGAGAGCATGAAAACTAAAATGAAGCAATTAAAAAACAATGCAGAAACCATAAACTCTCACAGTGATCTCCCGAAGAACCACAACCGAAGATGCCGATCGATGAAGAGATTGCCGCTGTCGGAAGCACAATCACGGAACTGTCGGAAAGCGCTTCAAGGTTCACGAGCCAAATCCCAACCTACGGATGTTCTCCCTTTTGCTCTCACACGATCACCTCCGTTGCTCCTCTGATCACCTCGATCGCTTGCTCGCTGTTCACCTCTGATCACTCCTGATTGCCTTGGACGCCACCATATATATCAAGCAAGACATCGGTTACCAACCGATGCCTTGATGGCAGCTTTCAATGGAGGAAGATGAAGGTGAATGGGCACCCCTTCATCTTCCCGACGTTGCAACTGATGCAACGTTTAACACGTCGTCCTCCCCGAGCAACAACCACCACTTCGGGACCTCTGTCGTCCCTGCACGCGTGTTGTCCTCGCCCAGATATGCTGGCCACCATGAATAGCCCCAAATGTGGCTCAGTTTTCTTCTCTTGCGCTATCGGCCGCGAGCAATTTCAGCCCCGTCGGCCTGTTCACTGCTGCGACGCGATTCCACACCATCTGTCGTTACTGCCCCTCCACGCCGACGACCTCGCCGTCGTCGTTGTCTTTCATCCATCGTCGCCTTTCCATTGTGACTGAACCATGACCCGTCGTCGGACTCCGCCACTGCCGATCCGCGTGCTGCTGTGCCGTCGGAGATGGAAAATAGGTAATTAAATGGTTTATTATTAATTGGTTTGATTAGAAGATTAATTAATTAAGATTATATTAGTTAATTAAATAGGATTGGTCTCATTAATCTAATAACTTTTATGTAAGCTAATATTCTAATAATGTTTATTTGATGATTAAATAGATTTAATTATAGATGATTAATTAATAGGTTGATTAATTAATTTGTAGATGATTAATTACCGGATCTTTAATCAGTTGAAGTTGCACAGATTTATTACATACTCCATAAGAAAGTAAGACAATTACAAAAGGGATAATTAAATGATTTACCGATGTAGACTATCTATGGTTAGTAAGATTTTTGATAGTACTTAGTTTTAATTTGTATCCTATACTTATAGGAGCGGGCTCGAGATAGAAACTTTGACTAGAAGACTGTCAGCATATTCTACAGTTAAGATGGATAGTTTTTCCTTACCTTTGTAGTTTCTTTGATTTTAATGCATGATCTAGTTGCCTAGTAGTTAGTAGTTATTTTTATCTTGATATCTACTCTATGTTGCTTCTTGATATCCATGTAGTCTTATTGTTATTCTTGCATGATGTTATTTATAAACATGATGTTATTAGACCGTAGTATAACTTGTAGGGTTTTACTCATGGATGAGATTTTTACTACTTATTTGATTTGTTTGTATATATACATTTTGGACTACCCACTAGATCGGATAATGGAAGCGTGAGTTTGTCCTTAGACAATAACATTTATATGCTCTGACTGTCCACTAGACTACATAGTGGTAGTGTGATTTCGTCCGCAGTCAATAGCTGAGGAACTAGATAGCTATTTCATCTTGTCTGTCCACTAGACCAGTTAGTAATAGCATGAGTTTACCCGCAGATAGTGACCCTGACTATCCACTAGACCAAATATTTGTAGCATGAGTTTAATTTGCTAGCAGTCAAGACTTGTTTATATACTTGTTATGTGCTTATTATTTTATGCAGATAATATTTGAATGTATTATATGTACTTTCGATTTTTTGTTATACTTAGTTGGCAGATTAGTAGAGGGCTATATTATTCTTTATGTTTTTGTTAACGGATGATCATATTGGTACTCTTATTTTTCTAGTAAGTATTATTACATGAGACTGTTTCCTTTGATCTCCTTATATATAGTATTATACATTATCTTTCTTGTACTCACTACCCTTTATTTTTTTTTTCTTTGATGGTTGTGTTGACTACCATAGCATCGCCAAAATCCTCAGCCATCAGTCCTTCCATCGAACTCCAATTCAAAACTCATCAAAATCCTACCTTTAACATAGGAAATCCTCCAAATACTAATCAAGGTTACAGCTTTTTCGCAAAGGAATCACCTATAGATGAGCACCAAGTTGTAGAACACCAATACTCTTCTTTCCCTAGAGATTTTTTTCTCTTCCTTTTCTGTCCTTTCCTTATCTCTTCCCTCTCCAATGAGATATTTTTCTACAATGAAATCTTTTCCCTCACTCATCCGATCCTTCAAGTAAATAGAGTATAAGAGTGAGATTAATAAATAATAGGATCCCAAATGAAGAGGACGTGTAAGTGAATGGATGCCTAACTTCTTTTACCATTTATATAAATAAACCTTAAGAAGTAATTATTTTAGTTGTCAAATATTTTACGGTTTTGTTTTGTTGGAGTTTTATCTTGGGGCATTTTCAAAGTCTTTATTCATGGAAAACCATATCCCATGGCTTTAACTCCTGATGTTGTGTTTACTATCGAGAATGAATTTTGAATTAGTGGGAAAATCAAATCTTATTCCATGTGAAATGGCACAATTTTAGCTTACCATTCAATAGATGCGGAAAAACTGATGACTAAGAAATTAATTAATTTCGTCTCTCTGTCTCTACTTTCTTTTCTTTTCTTGTTCTCTCAACTAAAAAAAATATAAACACAACATAATCCTTATCTAGGTGGCAGTAGCTTTCAAGAACAGAAATATCAATCTGATGTCATGACTCAACCCAACAAACAAACAGCATCATAAATTAATTCATGAACAGAAGTAGACAAAAGAAAGAAAAGGAAAAGAAAGATAAAAGCTATTATCATATTGATGGCAATCTAATAATATATTAATTGATGGATAGCAGGAACAGGCGTGAACAGAGGACCTCACGCTAGTAATTCAGCTAGCACACATGTTTTATTCTCCATGATTATATATAGAAACGTGTCGAATTAGCTAGATCTTTGTAAATCTTATTGTCTTACAGTAGTAATTATATATATACGATCTCATGCATGCTTCAAGTCGATCAAGGGCAGAAGGTGACTCTGTAGTTGGTGCCGCCGGGGCAGGTGAAGACGACGGTGCTGGTTCGATCGTCCTGCGGGTAGCTGTAGGCGTCCGGGCACCGCGCCTTAAAGAACCTTGAAAAATCCGTGGGATCGCACGGCCCATTGTTGCAGCAGTACTGCTGCGTCCCGAACACGGTGCAGGGGTCGTTGCAGCCCCCCGGCGCCCTCAGCTGCGCCGGGCACTCCCCCACGATGTTGGCGGAGCACCGGATCCCTCGGCACCCGCCGGTGGTGGGGCTGAAGTCTATCCCCACGTTGTAGCCGGCCACGTTGGAGATGTCGAAGAAGTCGAGGTTGTTGTTCTGGTTGAGGGAGAACTCGGCGAGGGTGTTGGGCGCCCGGCCGTACCCCTGGCACTGCAGCATCCCGCAGTCGCCGGTCTGGCAGTTTCTGCCGTCGGAGGAGCACCCAGTGCGGGCCCATATGCGGCCGCCGGTGGAGCCGGCGTTGATGTTGACGGTCCAGGACTGCCCCGGGTTGAGCTGGTTACCGCCGCCTGTCTGGGGGCCTGTGGTGGCCCATGCGGCCCAGACGGTGTTTGAGCAGCTGTTGACGATCTGGAAGGTGGCGGCGTTAATGGAGAGAGGGAGGAGGAAGAGGAAGAAACAGAGCGCGGCGTTGGTTGATGGAGCCATGATTCAAGCTTGTGGAGATTCATGGCGCAAAGCAGGGAATTTATAGAGAGATTATGGTGGAGACAATTAATCTCATTATTTATTAACCAAGTAATAGATAATTTAATAAAAAAAATCTAGTAGAAAAAATTAATACGACAGGACTTTAACACAAAAATGTATGGATGACTAAAAAGATTACAAGCCTTAAGTCAAGAAAGACTTGCATGCATGGATTGTTGAACAATTAAATTGTTTAATTAAATGTGTAAATAGAAAATTCAAAGTCGTATGAACTAGAAACTTAATGGAAAGATGTGACATATTCGTGGAAAATAATTAAGAGATATTGTGATGGGCATGCTGAGGTAAATATATATCTAGAAGAGATGACTATATTAATTCTGATCCTTCTACTAAATAATGATTGAATTAGAAGATACATATTTGTCTCTAAAATTTCAAACTGAAGATATAACATATGTGGATGAGATTTGAGATGTAAAATTGAAGTTGTATTATATTATTTTTATCATATTAAAAATTTTAAATTAAATATAAATTGTAATATAGTAAATGTTTATCTATTTGTTTCTTAAGTATTGCTTTATAATTTTTTTTTAATATTTTCAATATTTTTTCACAATTTTAAAAAATATATATTATGGATCTAGTATGAGAACACTGATGGTCAACTTGCTGATGATTGGTCGCTAAGAGCTGATAATTTTTCGATTATCCGAACATGTGGTCTTGCGTAACTTGTTCCCAAGGAGCTTGAGAGGAAAAACATGCCAAGAGGAGCAGGTTGGAATGATGGTCAAGGGTTTCCTAACATAGTCACTTCAACACTCAAGTACGAAGAAAAAGTTGAAGAAATGTAAAGGAATTAGGGTTTTTTTGTGTTATGTGTGCATACCTCTTCGCTTGAGGACAAACTACCCTTTATAGGGCTGTGATTATCTTCTACGTTCTCTTCGCACTCCTAGTTTCTTATCATCGTTACCATGTTTTCTGGAAATAAATGGCCATTGCTACTCATTTATTTTGAATAAATGGTTGTATTTCCCACCTTCCTCTCCACAACAGCAATGTTGCCCATATCCTCATTAAATGATAGCTCATCGTTATAACTTTTGACAACTAGGGTCATTTCGATTTTAGCCCAGGAGCGCTTGGAACGGGAATAAAGAATTAAAGTCGGTTGAGTGGAACCCAAGTCAAGAGTCAAAGTTGGGAGTTAAGAGTCAGAGTCGGACATGGGTGTAACCAAAAAAATCTACTTACCCTAGGCTAACTGATCCAATAAATTAAATATTTAATATATAAACTATAATAATAGACTAATTTATAATCAAGAAACACTTACACATTTAATGTTAACTATAAAATATGACATTATCCACTTTAGGCCTAAGTCCTTATGATTTTATTTTTGGATTCTACTCAATAAGCTTTATATCAATGGATATATCTTTTCCTTATAAACTCATGATCTTTCCCATATATTTTCAATGTGAGACTTTATTTGTAACTTTACAACCCCAAGAATCCCCCTCAAATGAAAGACCACAGGACCCCCCCTCAAGCGGAAAGTCGATCCGTTTAACGTCTAATCCTGGACCCATTAGGTCTTCTTGCTCTACGGTCCAATCAACCTACTAGGTCTTCCTACCCCTCGGTCCACCTGATCTATTAGGACTTCCTTGCCTCTCGGTCATGTGACCTACTAGGTCTTGCTTGCCTAGCTGCAACTAGAACTTCTTGTTACACAACCGCAAGTACACGGTTTCATCGTCGGTAATAAAAAGATATCGAATCCACAGGAACTGTTGATTAAGCACTAGTTAACTTCACACGGTGAATTATCTAGATAAACATAAGATTGGTTGGAAAGGAGAGTAAGAGAAAGAGAAGAGAGAAGAGATGGTGGATCTTAAGAGAGGTTGAGCTAAGAGGATGTGAGAGATAGTTTAAAGTGTGATTCTAGGATTTTTGGTTTCCTTGTGATGCTAGGTAGATTGTTTAGTTCATATCCTCTATGTTCATGCTCTTGTAGGAAGTTAGATGCATTACCGACTCTCCCCTGTAGTGGATAAGCCGACATGATCTCCTACTCCATGCCCTATGCTACTAAATGAAAGTGATTCCTATAAAATCCGTTAGCGGGGCAACCTGTCACTAACGCCCCTCGGTCATACAACACAGAAACACACTAACACACAATAACATAGAAATAGAAATAGTGAGTATGTCTGATCCCCTACTTCCTTGTGGAGATTTGCTTCTCTTTTCAAGGTTACCCTAGACGTCCGTTAGCGGGGCAGCCTGTCACTGACGCCCCTCGGTCATACAATCTAAGATATCCCCCCTACGGGATTAACAATTCTACATAACTATTTGATAAAACATGCAAAAGATATATATAAGCTTCACACACACATTTCATCAAACATAAACAAGGCATTAACAAGTCATTGAATAGAAACATGGCAAATCCACATAGTTTGACATTTCCATCACATCACATATACTCCCTAATCTTAGAAAGAATATCTACTCCATTGCAAAGGAAGAATAACCCCAAAACATAAAGTAAAGCATACTTACAACCCTACATGTGAGAAGAAGGGGTAGAAGAGATGCTTGTCGATGTTTCCGATATCTTGGGGATGCCTCCTTGCTCCGGAGATGGACGGATCATCAAGGGATGGAGGTGAATGAAGCTCTAGGATTTCCCCTAAGGGGAGGGCCCTTCCCCAAGGAGAGGGACGAAGTCCCAAACCTAAGATGAGTCAAAGAATGAGGTTCTTGACCCTTTTATACCTCCTCCAAACTGCCCAGAAAAACCAAGATTACAGGGGTCCGGTAAACTGGGGTTTTCACCCATTAAATCAGGATTTCTCGTTATTCACCTTGAACCAAAGTTGTATCTCTTGAAATTATCTACAATCTGATATTTAGATCGAGCCCTGGCTCAAATCAAACCAAAAGTTATGGTGGTTCAAAGTTTTGTCTGCAGTCTGAGCGGAGGTCCAGATGAACCCGCGGTTGGGAGGCACGGCCGTGCCATTTAGCACAGGTAGACAATGCTATCTCTCTATTTAATCTGAAGTAAAGTTGTAGATCTTGAAGTTAGCTAAGTTTCAGTATAAAGAACAGTCCAAAACTCCAACCAAGCGCAAAGTTATGGCCTTTTTACGATCAGTCTGCAATCTGCCTAAAATTCAGCACAGCTCTGTTTTGACGTGGAACAGCCCCGTGGCACGACAGTGTGGATCCACACGACCGGCTTCTTCTTGGCCTCGGCTTTGGTCACATGGCCGTGTGGATTCACACGACCTTACCCGACTTCCTCTCGGGTTGAGTCACACGACCGTGACCTTCTTCTCTGCCAAAGTCACACGGTCGTGTGGATTCACACGGTTGTGACCTTCTTCGCCTCTGGAAAGTTGGCACGGACGTGCCATTTGGCACAACCGTGTGCTGCCTGGTCATAGGATTTTGACACGACTGTATGGCTAACACGATCGTGACTTGATTTGCCTCTAGTGGGGGAGCACGACCGTGCGGGTCACACAGCCTTGGCTTGATTTCTTTCAAAGTTGTTCTCGTGTGCGTTTTTGCTCTATTTTCGCTCCAATATACATCATGTCAATCAAAATATGCAAAGAGCAGATATCCGAACAAAATATGATGGAAGCTAAGTATGACATTATAATGAAATAAGGTGCAATCAACATAGATTATGCTAATGGAATACAAGTAGATGTGCGTCCAAACATGCATAAAAGTATATATAATCTACACACATCACTTCTTTGTCTAACTATCCACCAAGACTTCCTGCCTGATGTATGGTCCTCTTGATCCGGACATGGGAGCCCCCACTTTCTTTATTAGAGGGCAATATTCTACTCACATGGCTTAATTAAACTATAACTCTTGTGTATGACTCGGTGGTTAGACCTTCTGGCAATTTGACCTCTTATACTAATTGTAGGATCGATGGCATCGATAGAGGGAGGGTGAATATCGATCCATCTTTTCATGCTTGTTCTTTTATTTGTTCTATCAAAGTTGATTAGTAGCAGTGAAAATATAACAACAAAGGCACAAAAAAGAATACTGACAATTTACTTGGTTCCCAACCTCCCAGGGTTCGTACGTCCAAGGCCTAATCACAGGAGGCGGCCGTTCACTAGTTTTTCTCCTTTCCTTAAACCTTTTGAAGGTGAAGAAACTGCATATAGTTTGTTTTACAATCACAAATAATACAAAGACTTTGCACATATGTAAAACAAACCAAATAAAAAGGATGATGTCCGATCCTGAAGTCCTAAGCACAACGCACTCCTCCTGGAGCTTCCCTGGTCGCAGAGTTTCATGGTGTAGCTTTCTAAGTGCAGAGACGATAGTAGTAGAAAGAATGGATACTTTGAACGTAAAGTCTTCGTCTCCTTTATAGAGTTGGATCATATCCTTATCTGAATCAACTCTTATCTGGATGAAGCTTTATCTCTATTCACATAATTTAGCTTATCCTTATCCTCATCTAAATTATAAAGCTGAACCAGATCTTTTGCCACATCATCTTTCATGCCAACATTTCACAACTCAACAATTTGGACCAAACCCAACCGATCTACCAAACCGCTAGTTCAATCTACCGAACTAGTTTAGATCTAGTTCGATTTGATTCAAGTCCAGTTCATCCATTCACATTTGTCTGATTTTTGTTTTGCTTTTAGCTCCAGGTTCCTACAAAACAACCATACAAAATATAAATAAGTAACGTAGCCTATATCTGTAAATCTACTTGACCCAATAGGTTTATCTTTTACTTGAAGATCCCTCCTCCAAGTCTACCACCTAATGGTCAATCCCTTAGAATCAAGTCGTACTCCTATAAGTCTACCTAATCTACTAGGCTTACCTTTTGCTTGGAGGTCCCTCTTCTAAGTCTTCCACCTAAGGGTTAAACCCTTAGGATCAAGTCATACTCCTGTCAGTTTACCCGACCTACTATGTTTCATGCTTGGAGTGTTAGTTAGAGCCCTAGAGCCAATCATATGATGATTATTGTATGAACTCATTGTATCATATTCCTATATATATAAAGTCATTTGTTTATGGTTATTATGTTTACTTGTATTGGTGTCAAATAACTAAGTATAATAGCGTCCTTGAGTAGAAGGTTCTTACCTATATCAATCGATTGGTTGAATCGATAGTGAGATGATATATGGAACACTACTCTTAATCATTCCTAGTTAAGTATTAACATTTAGGGACAATGTTAATGCGATGAGACTAGCATGTAGGTCAACTCGATGACTTGATCTCACAAGTCATGGATATAGAGATATCAAGTTGACATATGAATATGCATTGGAGAATGTATACTGAATGATCCGCCATGAGAAAGTATCATGGATCGTTATATGAGTGTCATATACTTTCTCATGTGGCTATTAGTATGACTACTAGTCCTTGGACCTGAAGTCACCATGGTTCCCTACATAAGGAGTTGCATACTTTGGCTTCGTCAAACGTCACCCGTAACTGGGTGGGCTATAAAGGCGATTACTAGGTATGTAACAAATTATACGGAGGGATGTGAGTGATGTAGATGTGATCTATCCCTCCTATATGACGGGAGTGACATCATTATTCTTGATAGAGTGAGACCACTAAGTGCACGACCATGCTCAAATGAGTCAATATGAGATATTGAACTCATTTGATTAGAGTGAGTCTACTTAGAGTTCAAGATTTAGATTGATTAGAGGATGACACGGTCTATGCCTCACATTGATCAATCTAGATGTCAAGGATAGAAGGACATTGTCATATATTGTGAAGAGTCACAATTAGTAGTCACAAGGTGATGTTGGATCTCAACATTCTTGTAACTTGGGTAGTAATGATGTGTTGCTAGATACCGCTCATTACTTATGCTTCTAAATGAGTTTAGGAGCATTGCCAACGTTACAAGAACCTATAGGGTCACACACAAAGGACAATTAGATGGAGATTCGGTTCATATGATGAACCAAGAGGATTAGGTTCATGTGATGAACCGAATTGGATTAAGAGTAATCCAAATTAGATTAATTGAGTAAAACTTGATTGAGTTAGACTTGAGTTAGACTCAAGTGAGGCTAGACTTGAGTTAGACTCAAGTGAGGCTTAATGATGATATTCATTGAATTTTGAATTCAATAATAAATGGAATTCAATTTGAATTTTAGATTCAAATTTCGAATGAGTTTCAAAATGACCATTTAATGAAGAATATTAAATACTCATTAATGAGGCTCATTAATGGTGTTAATGAGCATTAAGTATTTTCATTAGATGAAAAATACTTAAGCCATTTTTTACTCTTATTTTCATGATCGATCATTATTCCTTCTTGCTTCTTCTTCTCTCCCTCTCCTCCTCCTTGGCCGAAACCCTCAAAGAGTGCTAGCACACTCTAAGGTTTCTTCTCCACCTAATTGTTCGTGTGGATACACATAGAGGGGTGTTCACTTGACACCCTTGAGATCCGACATCTTCTTGGACGAGCGGGATAAGTGAAGGGCTTTGCATCAAAGATATAAATTCCTAAACATGTAGATCTAAAGTAGATCTAGGATTAGAAAACATGTACATGAAAATTTAATATTCGCACGGATCCGGTGGCATGGGATTTTCGAGTTTTCGCAATGCAAAAAGCGATTTTTGCGGCTCGAAAATCCCAACATGGAGTTCACTTTCCAAAGTAGACCCGACCCCGGGCCGGGTCCGACCCAAACCTGGCCCAGGCCTGTAACTGGGTCAATAGGTTGATTGCTCATTGACTTGGTTTGCCAGTCCGAGCTGGAACTAGCCCGACAAGTTGTTGGGCCAATTCTGGTTCCATAAGTCAAAAATCGACAGACCATCGGTTAACCGCTGGTTTGGCCCGCCAGTTCATCAAAAACAAACAAAAAAAATTTTTGCCCGTTGGAACCGTGGTTCCTAGCCATTGGAATCATCGATTAACAAACAGTTCCTAATCATTGAGAGAGGGGTGGTTTTTTTTTTAAATTTTTTTTAACGGTTAAAATCATTTGACCATTTTTAATCAATAACTATGATTTTAGTGTTCATTACTATCCAAACTTTATAAATAGAGAGTTCATTTTATCATTTTCATACATATTTTATTTACTCTTAATCTTAATTTTATATTCTTTGTATGTTTTCATCTTCATTTTTACGCACTTTCATTTCTAATTTTTAATAACAATGGAAGGAGGTCATGAAGGTGCATCATCTCGAGCTTTGAAGGGAAAGAAAATAGTGAATCCGAGCGAGAACCCAAACATTCAATCTACTGATGATGAGATCGAGCACCTTCCGAATCCGACACCCAAAATACAAGTAAGTATCGATATAATTACTTCTAAGGTTTGAAATATTCCTCCTCTAAAGTCTTCTATTTTCACTAAACATTTTGAAAATGTCACTCTTACATTGGGAAAATTGCGTGCAAAATGTAAGCACTGCAATGTTTCCTATAAATTCTAAGTCGGCGACGGCAATGGGAAACAACATGTAGAAATGAAACACCCGATGGAATATGGACTTGATCATTCTCAAATACAATTATCTAGATTTTCTTTAATTAGCGATAGTACTAATTCTGATTTATTTTTATATTCGGATATAAATTATGAGAATCATTAGCTAAATTTATTTTCGTAGAATATCTTTCTTTTAGTTTTCGATCAAAATGCACATTTAAAAATTTTTGTACAGAATCTCTTAATCCATGTGCTAAACATGTTCATGGGATTACATTTACTCATACAATTAAAACATTAGTAACATAAGAAAAAAAGAATTTAATTGATGAATTTAGTAAATTAGATAATAAATTTTATTTATGTTCTAATATTTAGAATGATAATTGGCAACACATTCGTATATGGATATGACTAGTCATTGGATCGATAACTATTGGAACCTCCAAAAAAAATAGATTGTTAGCTTATAGAGTTTTTGGATGAATCACATAATGCTCATAACAACACACAATTATTATGCTTAATTTTAGAAGAATATGAATTAACTCATAAAATATTTTACTTGTATAAATGATCTAAAATTTATTTATCAACTTATTATTGGTGTTTTAATTTTTTATATTCATTGTGTATGTCATATTTTAAATTTATGTGTTTAAGATGGATTAAAAATTTTAAACAATTATATTAAACTAATTAAAATTGTAATTTCTTATTACGGTCGCATCCATTTATAGAAAATAATAGGGTAGGTTTTCTAAAGCTAATGGAATGAAACCTAAAATATTTCCACGTGATGTACCTGTTGGATCGTGACACACGTGAGAGAGGGTGAATCACGTGGTTTTCAAAATGCTTCTTTTTGGTTTTAAAAACACAAGTACGCAGTGGAAAGTAAATAAGAAAACACCAGAAAAATACAAGCGATTTTTACTTGGTTCGGAGCATTCGGCGACTCCTACTCCAAGGCCCAGGTCCCGCGGACCTATCGATGGAAAATCCACTAAAAACCTCTTCCGATACCCCCGGAAGAGAGAATCAAATACAAGAAAAGTTAGGCCAAGTGCAACACACTGTACTTGTCCTTTTATAATAATTAATTACAAAAAGAAATGTTACCAACACTTCAAAGATAGAAATGATAGCGCTTTGGGTTGATGTCTATTTGTCGGGCGTGATCGAAACTCCTTGAAGTAGCCGTCAGACTCAACAGCTTCACAGTAGAGTCACAGCCAGAACCGGGAGCAGTTGAAGGCTCAAATGTGCATGCAGTAGCTCGTATGTAGTTGTTATTTCAATGCACACTCAAGACTGCCTTATAAAAGGCTTGGAGGGCGCCTTCCATAAGCATGGAAGGCGCCTCCAATGAGGCAAGATTTATCCAAGACTTCAGCCAAGATTTATCCAGCGGAAGGCGCCTTTCATAGTCATGGAAGGCGTCTTCTATGAACAGTACCGAGACACCTTTCATAGTCATGGAATGCGCCTTTGGGTACTGTACACCCGAAGGTAGATTTGTTTTCTTGCTTGCTTTCTTGCCCTGCAAACATGTGTTAGTCCAAATAACCTGCAAGACAAGTGTTAGCACAAACATAGACAAATAATAAAAAGAGTAATTAGTTCATGTCCTCCCAAGACTAGGAAATAGTTAAGGTCTCAGCTTAGGGTTCCCAAATGGACCTAAACTGAACCGACGCCTACTACCCTCAACTGGGGTGCGCCCTCACAGTCACTCTCCTCCAATGACTTACCTTTACATACCTTTTGCCAAACATCCGGTCAGCCCATCGACCAGTCTAGACTTCGTGCCAGCTATCCGATCGGCCCGTCGACCTAGCTAAATTTTTCTGCAATACTGAGTTAGCACAATAGATAAAATGGTAAGGTAAAACAACGTTAATAGAATTCAAGATTCGCTGGTCAGGTCGACCGCAGTCAGTCACATATAACCTAGGGTTATCTCCCCTTAAGGTTGCCTATCATCACTCACTAGGACTTCCATTGTCTGACTTCACTCACCAGGACTTCCTTCACCTAGCTTCACTCACTAGAGTCCGACTTCACTCACCAAAACTTTCACCACCTAGCTTCACTCACTAGGGTCTGGCTTCACTCACCAGGACTTCCACTACCTAGTTTCACTCACTAGGGACCGACTTCATTCACCAGGACTTCCACTACCTAGCTTCACTCATTCGGGCCCGACTTCACTCACCAGGACTTCCACTACCTAACTTCACTCACCAGGATTTCTACTACCTAGCTTCACTCACCAGGACTTCCACTTTGCCTAACATTTAGTTAGGACTTACCTTTGCTAGTCATCTAATCCTGAGTAGACTTCTCTCTCCCAAACATCAAGTCCTGTTTGGATCAACCCTTGGTCAAGTTGACCAAACTTAGGTATATTGTCAAACATCGAAACCTTAGAGGTCGATTGCATCAACAGTACCAACATGTTGGAATTCAACATACCAATTATTACAAGATTCATTTAAATATAAAGAACAAGATTTTTTTCACAAAATACTAATACTAATATATATTTATTTTCATAACAATAGAATATTTGTAATAGTATTTGTGAAATTTTAAAGTATTTAATGTTACAATCGAACAACTTTTCGGTGTTTATTATCCCACTGCTTAATTAGTTCCAGAAAATTTTTCTAATATAGTATTAGTTTTAAATGAACATATTAATAATGAATCTTTATCTTTTTACATATTAGCTATGAAAACTAAATGGGAAAAATATTTTTATTTTATTCCTGAAATTTATTTAATTGCATTTGTTTTAGATCCTCGATTAATTAGAATTTTACAAGAAATGTAAACTTTATATTATGACGCTTTAATTCCAATTAAAGATTTTTCTTCTCTTTATCTAGTTAATATTATATATAATGTTAGAATTTATTTATATGACATTTATAATAAATATTATGCAAAATATGGAATACAAATTAATATTTCTGAAATACAATAAACTATTAGTAGTAATTTAAAACTTAGAAAAACACAACTTTTATTAAAAGAACAGATGAAATGTCCACGAAGATCCCCAGGTTCCACATGAACTTGAGAATTATTTTACGACTTCTTTTGATTTTAATGAAACAGATGGTGAAAATTTTGATATCTTAAAGTGGAACAAAAGGCTCAAAGTTTTCCCGTCCTCTTCGTGATCGTTAAAGAAATTTTAATTTGTCCAGTGTCAATTGTTACTGTAGAGCAGATGTTCAGTGTGGGTGGCAACATATTATATGAACGTCGATCAATTTTGTCTCCTGACTCATTGAAAGCCCAAGCATTACTCAACGATTGGACCAAAGCCGAGAAAAGAATCCAAGGAATGCAACTTTCAGATGACAAAGTTGAAGATTTTGATACCAAAGCAATGAATACAACAAGAATGGGAAATTGAAGTGAGTGACAACGTCACTTTCAAATGTAAAAAGGTAAAAATGTAAAAGAACTACGTGGGCTTTGATTTCTCTATATCCTAAGAGGATGCGTAGACAACTTAAATGAGTGAAAGCCTTTTTTTAAATAAATTTTTATTTTTTGTTTTTTTAATATAATAATATTGAATAATGGCGAACTATGAACCAAACCATGAACTGACGATTCTAAACCGTGAATCGTAATCGTCTTGGGCGATTAAGGTTAAGGGTCGATCTACCAGGAACCGTCAAACCAGCGGTTTCGAATTGTTGAACTGTCGATTTCGAACCATGGTCAGGTCTACCTCTAAGACTTCCCATTACATAAGGTTACCTCCACCTAGGGTTTTTCTACTGCCTAGCTTCACTTACTAGGACTTTTACCACCTAACTTTACTCATTTTAAGGTCTAACTTCACTCACTAGGACTTTCACTGCCTGCTTCACTTACCAGGACTTCCACCTCCTAACTTCACTCACTAAGACTTTCATTGTCTAGCTTCACTCTCAGGACTTCCTCTTGTCTAACCTCTAGTTAGAACTTTTCCTTGCTAGTTGATCTCGTCTGGGAGCTGAGTCGGATGGAGGCGGACCTTGATGTACTGGAGGTTGACGGAAAGTCGCTGCAGTGTATGATCTACCTGGCACCCTCCGGAAGGGTTCACACAGGCGGATGACGAAGGGTGATGACGCTAGGGCTCTGCGCATACTCAGACGAGCCCACGAGTCGTTAGAGACCAGAAACCAGGGAAAAAGTCCCCGGGTCAGGCCCTCCGATGCTCAAGTCAGGTACTTTTTTCCCAGAAGCACAAAGAAAGGACGAAAAGTAAAGAAGAGTAAGAAATGACGAGTGAGCGTACCTGCATAAGGGGCAAAGCATCCCTTTTATACTGCAACGGATGTTTCTGGGATCTGGCGGGTGTCAGGGAATGTCGGTTGTCAGGCTTTGTCTAGCGGTGAATGACACGTGGTACCTCCTCATAGGCCGGTGACAGAACCAAAAGGGGTAATGAGCCCCGACTGTTGGCATATTCCCTAACACACTGATTATTCTCTGATAGGCAGTTACGATTCCCTTGCTTGCTTGTCTTGTAGTGCCTGGCATCCTCCGCTTGTGATTGTTATGCTAACCTCGTTCTGATATCTTGCTAACACCGATCTGACATCGCCTCCAGACCTGTGCTTTGAACCCCGTCCTATGCATTTCCTATTGCAAACCCTGACTGGTCTTGTCTCTTATTAGCATTACATGTCGCGCCCTGTATACCTTAATGTGGTTATGTTTATCCCTACTTCCAAGCTGTACGTCTGACTTCGTTTGTCCCTGTTGGTGCAACCTTAGGTCAAGGTTGACCTGACTCGAGTTGTATTTTGATGTTTGACGAAAATAGAAAAGTTGTATCTTGATGTTTGACAAGAATACAAACTTGGAAGATTGTGGGTGCAACCTTCGGTCAAGGTTGACCTGGTTGACCCGACTTGAGTTGACTTGATTCGGAAAAGTCCAAGCATGGAGACTTGGCACGGAAAAGTCCAAGCAGGGAGCTTGGCACGGGAAAAGTCCAAAGTATGGAAGCTGGACCAGATGAGGAAGTCGGAGAGGGCTCGGTAGCTCGTTCTCCAGACTAGGTCAGAGAGGGCTCGGTAGCTCGTTCTCTGGACCGGACGAAGTCGGAGAGGGCTCGGTAGCTCGTTCTCTGGACCGGACGAAGTCGGAGAGGGCTCGGTAGATCGTTCTTCAGACTAGGTCAGAGAGGGCTCGGTAGCTCATTTCTGGACCGGATGAAGTCGGAGAGGGCTCGGTAGCTCGTTCTCTAGACCGGACGAAGTCGGAGAGGGCTCGGTAGCTCGTTCTTCGGACTAGGTCAGAGAGGGCTCGGTAGCTCGTTCTCTGGACCGGTTGAAGTCAGAGAGGGCTCGGTAGCTCGTTCTCCAGACTAGGTCAGAGAGGGCTCGGTAGCTCGTTCTCTGGACCGGACATGGGAGAGGGCTCGGTAGCTCGTTCTCCGGACTAGGTCTGAGAGGGCTCGGTAGCTCGTTCTCAGGACCAGGTAGGGTTTAGGGCTGGGAGCTCTAAACCTGGATCGGTCTGGTGACCGATCCAGTGATACGCTGGTTGACTGATCGGTCTGGTGATCGATCAGTAATCATACAGAAGCGAAGAAGATAGGGAGAAGAAAGAGGGGGATCGGTCTGTGGACCGATCCACCTGAGTCCTGATCGGTCCACAGACCGATCAGAGAGTTCGGCAACTCTCTGTGAAGCGTGTTGATCGGTTTGGGGACCGATCAGCATAGGTCTGGACCGATCAGGATGGAGCCTGATTGGTCCAGGTCTAGCCGTTGAGACACAACGGCTAGATTTCTCTCTGTGTCTTCTTTGTCTTCTTCGCAGGTTCATATACGGGGGTTTTCAAGGGTTGGCTCCGAGGCTCTACAGTACTTGTTCTTCTTCCTCACTCTTGCGATCTGAGCTTTGCTGAGCTCCCTATTCCTGAAGCTTCATGTGAGCTTCCCTCGACTGGGTGATCAGCTGCTGTTGACATCGTGAAGTTGCTGCTTCATCGAACTCCAGTCGACGAGAAGGCAAGCAAAGTGTTTTTACATTTATATTGTTCTTGTTTTCTTGCTCTATTTGTTGTACTCCATTCTTGCTGTTGCAAGAGAGATTGTGGCGAGGTTTCTCCACCCAGAAGGAGTTCATATTACCCGGTTATCCAGGGTCTCATCCACCGACGGATTGATAGGCTTCGTCCACCTTACGGACACGCCGAGGAGTAGGAGTATCATCTCCGAACCTCGTTACATCATCGTGTTTGAGGTTTGATCTTCTCCACTTTCGTTTCTACATTGTATTTCCGCTGCGCTAACTTAAATTGTAGGAAGAAACACGAATTTGGGGTCGGCTATTCACACCCCCCTCTCTAGCCTCGACCGTCGATCCTAACAAGTGGTATCAGAGCCAAGGTTGCTCTTCATCGGATTAACACCCGAGGGAGCACAAGCTAGAGAATGGATCTACTTGGAGAAGACATCACGATTCCACCCTTCTACGATCGCGACGACTTCACGTATTGGAAGGTAAGAATGAAGTATTTTCTTATGACTAACCTAGTGAATTGGAATTGTGTACGAGTAGGTTTTACTCCTCCGGTGGATAGAGAAGGAGAACCTCTCGAGAAGAAGCAATGGACGAAGGGACAAATCCACCAATCTACAATCAACGACGAGGTTATGAAAATCCTTGAATTTTCATTACCTAATGATATGTTGTGCAAGATAGGTGGATACAACAATGCCAAGGAATTATGGAATAACTTGGCTAAGTTCCATGAGGAGAGCTCCACTTCAAGTCATGAAGAGGAGTCAAGTGAGCCAAGTAGCTCACATCATGGAGGAAAGGAATTAGAAGTTGAGGGCTACTCAACATCTAAGGAAGAGGAGGAGGAGAGTTCTTCTTCAAGATTGGAGCAAGAAGAAGAAGCCTCTACTTCCGGAAGGGATGAAGAAGAGAGCATACAACCATCCTCAACCCTAGGTAACTCAAGCAATTTACTTTCAAGTAAATTACATATAATGTGCTTTGAGTGTAGGGAATTTGGGCATTACAAGAGTAAATGTCCAAAGAGGATTAGGAAGACCCCACCGGCGCCAAAGGTCAAGGAAGCCGGAGTCCCGATATGCAAGGGCAAGGAGCACGTGGTGTGCTTCCAATGCAAGCAAAGGGGACATTATAGGAGCCAATGTCCGAGGGGGAGGCAACCTCACAAGGACAAGAGACCAAGCACATCGATAGGGGGAGCTAAGGCAAACCCTAAGGTAACCTTTAAGGCACATTCTTGCAATTTGAATAAGACACATGTTAATAGTAGTTTTGTTGCAATTGTCAATAAAGATAGGCATGATAACAATATAAATCAATACATGTGCTTAGGTGCCAAACATGTTAGCCTAGGTAAGGACAATTCTAGAAATGCTAACCCTAGAATTAACTCATCTAAGGCTAAGGAGAACCTAGGTAGAAATCCCAAAACAACTAGACATATGCCTAGGAATACCTCAAAGATAAATGACAAATTAAAACTTGAGGTATTAGAAAAGGAAAATCAAGTCTTGAGGTCAAGACTTGACACCTTAGAAAAGACTCTTAAGAATTTGGAGAAGTCAACTCTAGGGTCTAAGGGTCAAAAACAAAAGCCCAAGGACATGAGAGGTTTGAGTCACAAACCTAAGTCTCAAGTGGTCAAGCCCACTTATCATAATGTTCCATTCGATTATGGAACAAAACCTAGGGCTAGGAAGACCATCACCAAGGTCACAAGGAGTCACCCTAGAGTTGATCTTGATGAGTCCCAAATGACCAAGGCTTTAAAGCCTAGGAGGGTCATTAGGAGGGTTGCTAGGGAAGTCATCCCTAGTGAATATTTAGTGAACCCAATGAGCTCAAATAGGTTTTGGGTTCCTAGGAGCGTGATTCCATCACGCTAGATGGGTTAGGGTGTGCCAACCTTAATTGGATAGGTAGTTAACCTAATCATGGCAAAAGGTGGCACTTTAGGAATGTTCAAGGTGTAATCAAGCCTTGAAAATGAGATTAAGAAATTATTCCTAAGGTGATTAGCATGTGCCAACCATATTCGAGGAATTCTCTAGGGTCAATCTAATTGGCACATAGTGATCTAAAAATCTTTAGTATATGATTTTAGGTCTATTACACTTAGGAATATGGAATTTATGGCAAAATGATCAAAATTATCAAAAATGGCAACTAAGGCTAGAATTAGGTATTTTCTATAACTTTATATATTATTTGCCATATATTGTTTGTCATATGTCATGTCATGACATCATATTTAATTTATTATCATTTGAAATGCCATGATAATACTTAGGTTAGCTATATGTCATGCCTTATTTAAGTTTCATACTTTATGTCATGACATCATGACATTGGCACATGTTTTTACTTATGATATCATTATATGTCATGTCATCATCTTTTGCATTTATAATCAATTAATTTGATTTAAGGACAAAAACACAATTTGATATGGAAATCAAATTGTTGTTTAGAAAATGCATGAGAACTTAGCTTAAGATGACCTAAACCCATATCTCACATCAAAATTGACTTGGATGTGTTTGATACACCTTAGATGTGTGTGAGATATTAGGATCATGAGTTAGGATCAAGGTGCATAGTTCTTGTACCTAGATGAGCCTAATTCAAAATGGAGGATCATAGGGAAAGCTTGTGTACAAGTCATGTACATTTAGCCCTAAGATTGTGGTCCTAAATTAAATGGTTTAAAATCATTTCAAAATTGATTTGAAAAACCTTGATGAAGCTTTTCTAGTGATAGCATTCATCATTGAGCAAGTTGATACAAAGTTGAGGTAAACTTGAACTATTTCAAAGTTTTTAAACTTTGTATCAAGATTTGAAAATGGAAGTTATTTTCATAGAAAACTATTTTTCCATGATAGTATATGTTATGAGGAATGTATCCTCAAAATTTTACAATTTTTGGAATTTTCTGTAATTTTTTAGGGGTTTCTGAATTTCGAGAGAAAAAAAAATTCAGAACTCTTATCAGAGAGTGGTGGACCGATCAGAGAAGAGCCTGATCGGTCCAGAATAGTGTGGATCGGTCACTGGACCGATCCAGGGAAGTCTGATCGGTCTGGTGACCGATCCAGAGGAGTTCTGATCGGTCTGGTGACCGATCCAGAGGAGTTCTGATCGGTCTGGTGACCGATCAGCGCGTGCCAAAATGCTGATTTTCGACTGATTGTCTGAAATTTCAGCTGTGGAAGTTGTATTTTAGATTTCTAAAGGATTGAAACTCTCCAAGACATTGTTTGGTGCAATGGTCAAGGGGAAGTTGACCTTTAGGGGGAGTTTTACCTATTGGTCAAGCGGGAGTTGACTTTTAGGGGGAGTTTTTACTCAATTTCTGAGGATGAGTGATATGGGATTATCACTATATTGATTGTTGTGTTTAGTATCAAGGGGGGAATTAAGGGTTTCAATGAAAGGTATGAGACTTTCATTAGGAAGAAACTCTTGACCTTGATTCACTCTTTTTGATGTGTGTCACAAAGGGGGAGAATGTTTAGAAAATGTTCAAGGAAGAACATTGGAGTTTAGGGAGAATGTTCAAGAAAGAACATTGGAGAACTATTGGAAAACCTAAGTTAGGTTATCGGGTTAACCTAACTTGATTATGGTTTTTGTCAAACATCAGGGAGATTGTTGGTGCAACCTTAGGTCAAGGTTGACCTGGTTGACCCGATTCGAGTTGACCTGACTCGAGTTGTATTTTGATGTTTGACGAAAATAGAAAAGTTGTATCTTGATGTTTGACAAGAATACAAACTTGGGAGATTGTGGGTACAACCTTCGGTCAAGGTTGACCTGGTTGACCCGACTTGAGTTGACTTGATTCGGAAAAGTCCAAGCATGGAGACTTGGCACGGAAAAGTCCAAGCAGGGAGCTTGGCACAGGAAAAATCCAAGCAGGGAGCTTGGCACGGGAAAAGTCCAAAGTATGGAAGCTGGACCAGATGAGGAAGTCGGAGAGGGCTCGGTAGCTCGTTCTCCGGACTAGGTCAGAGAGGGCTCGGTAGCTCGTTCTCTGGACCGGACGAAGTCGGAGAGGGCTCGGTAGCTCGTTCTCTGGACCGGACGAAGTCGGAGAGGGCTCGGTAGCTCGTTCTTCGGACTAGGTCAGAGAGGGCTCGGTAGCTCGTTCTCTGGACCGGATGAAGTCGGAGAGGGCTCGGTAGCTCGTTCTCTGGACCGGACGAAGTCGGAGGGGGCTCGGTAGCTCGTTCTTCGGACTAGGTCAGAGAGGGCACGGTAGCTCGTTCTCTGGACCGGATGAAGTTGGAGAGGGCTCGGTAGCTCGTTCTCTGGACCGGACATGGGAGAGGGCTCGGTAGCTCGTTCTCCGGACTAGGTCTGAGAGGGCTCGGTAGCTCGTTCTCAGGACCAGGTAGGGTTTAGGGCTGGGAGCTCTAAATCTGGATCGGTCACCGATCCAGTGATACGCTGGTTGACTGATCGGTCTGGTGACCGATCAGTAACCAAACAGTGTGTTTCTATGAATTACCTGATCGGTCTGGTGACCGATCAGTAATCATACAGAAGCGAAGAAGATCGCGAGAAGAAAGAGGGGGATCGGTCTATGGACCGATCCATCTGAATCATGATCGGTCCACTGACCGATCAGAGAGTTCGGCAACTCTCTGTGAAGCGTGCTGATCGGTCTGGGGACCGATCAGCATAGGTCTGGATCGATCAGGATGGAGCCTGATCGGTCCAGGTCTAGCCGTTGAGACACAACGACAAGATTTCTCTCTGTGTCTTCTTTGTCTTCTTCGCAGGTTCATATAAGGGGGTTTTCAAGGGTTGGCTCCGGGGCTCTACAGTACTTGTTCTTCTTCCTCACTCTTGCAATCTGAGCTTTGCTGAGCTCCCTATTCCTGAAGCTTCGTGTGAGCTTCCCTCGACTGGGTGATCAGCTGCTGTTGACATCGTGAAGTTGCTGCTTCATCGAACTCCAGTCGACGAGAAGGCAAGCAAAGTGTTTTTACATTTATATTATTCTTGTTTTCTTTCTCTATTTGTTGTACTCCATTCTTGCTGTTGCAAGAGAGATTGTGGCGAGGTTTCTCCACCCAGAAGGAGTTCATATTACCCGGTTATCCGGGGTCTCATCCACCGACGGATTGATAGGCTTCGTCCACCTTACGGACACGCCGAGGAGTAGGAGTATCATCTCCGAACCTCGTTACATCATCGTGTTTGAGGTTTGATCTTCTCCACTTTCGTTTCTACATTGTATTTCCGCTGCGCTAACTAAAATTGTAGGAAGAAACGCGAATTTGGGGTCGGCTATTCACACCCCCTTCTCTAGCCTCGATCGTCGATCCTAACAGTCCCGACCTGTATGCCTGCCTCCAACTTTGCTTATCTAGGACTGTGAGGATATAAATCCTGACCTGTATCCTTGGCTAGTACATCTAGACCTGTACGTTTTATCGATCTACGTATCCTGAGCCATACGACTAGAAATCCTGACCTGTGTGCATCGGTCTGCTTCCACTAATCTTGAATTCCGACCTGTACTCTTTGATCCCTTTATCCCAGGCTGTGAGGATATAAGTCCAAACCTGTAAGCCAGGTCTGTAAACCGACCTGCTTCTGTCCTTCATAATCCAGGGTTTGTACCTCCCAACCTACACGCCAGGTTTGTATTTCGACCTACTTCTATCTGCTGTTATCCATGGCTTGTACGTCCCAACCTACACGCCAGGTCTGTATTTCGACCTGCTTTTGCCTGCTATTATCCAGGGCTTGTACGTCTCGACCTGCACGCCAGGTCTGTATTTCGACCTACTTCTGTCTGCTGTTATCCATGGCTTGTATGTCCCGACCTGCACACCTGGTCTGTACTTCGACTTGCTTCTGTCTGCTGTTATCCATGGCCTGTACGTCCTGACATGTACGCCAGGTCTGTATATCGACCTGCTTCTGTCTGCTGCTATCCATGGCTGGTACGTCTCGACCTGTACGCCAGGTCTGTATTCTAACTTGCTTCTGTCTGCTGTTATCCATGGCCTGTATATCCCGACCTGCATGCCAGGTCTGTTCTGCGCCAGAGGCCTTCCTTTCCTAGCCTTTACCTGGCCTGTGAGCTCAGTCCTTGGTTGTACCTGGCCTGTGAGCCCCGTTCTCCGCTATACTTGGCCTGTGAACCCAGTTCTTGATTGCTATCGAGGCTGGATCTTGTCCAACTTGCAATCCTCTCCTTTGACTGCCCCGTTAACTGAGACTTTGACCATGGCCACGCAAGCTTGACTTCTGACTTCCATGGGGGCCAGACTTCTGACCTCCACGTAAGCTTGACTTCTTACCTCCACGGGGGCTAGACTTCTGACCTCCATGTAAGCTTGACTCCCGACCGTCTTGGGGTTTTGACTCCTAACCACATCATCTTACTGACCCCACGATCATGCATCGTATCACTAGTCATCTAGTCTTGATTAGGCTTCTGTCTTCCAAACATCTAGTCCTATTTGAATAAGCCGGGGTCAAATTGACCAGACTTAGGTACATTGTCAAACATCAAAATCCTGGAAGTTGATTGCACCATTCAAGTTCCACGTTCAGCCTGCTAGTCGATCGTAATTATAGCTGGGTCGTTCAACAAAGGGCACTCAGTTGCTGCTTGTTGATGTTGTGCCAATCTAGCTGCTTAGGTAGCTATTAAGAGTTCTAAATCTTCTTACGACCGAGCTATTGGGGCGAGTCGTCCAGTCTCATCCATCTTTAATTTTCAAATTCAGGTAAAGTTCCCATAGACGACACCAAATATGATCCTACCCGAAAGCTAAGAAGATGGTAGGCTGGGAAAAGTGGCTCTGATATTAACTGAATGAAGACTCCTCACTGTCAAAAAATGAATATGAGGTGCTCCCGCGTGTCAAAAAAAAAGCTTTAGCAACCAGGCCAGAGAAGAGGTCCATGAGGCAGACACTCCGACTCTCAATTCAATAATAGGATTGAAGGTAAGGAATAATACAATCAACAGTAGTGGTTTTAGGCATGTGTAATTGAGTGGCATCGCGTACTTACACTTGTAGATGGAGACCCCTTTTATAGTTTTACTATTCATGCATGAATCTTAAAGCGTTTCCAAAAAAGGACAAACCATACAGATGTTCTGACACATTTCTCAAAATGGACCTACAATCCCTGCGATTAACAAAGTGAAAGCTTTTAATGTACACCTTGCATATAGAATATTCTCGGTCCTTCGTGGCATAAAATGTCAAAAATGAATATGATGTCGTTGGGTTGGGAGGCCTACACATGCTTACCTAGCCAGCCAACCGAGTTCCTCTTGTGACCCGATCGACCATCGCTTACAATGACAGGCCGATCGGATTCATGGAGTGTTGCCAGGGACTCGTCCCTCACTCGGTTTATTTGTTTGGCCAAAGAGCTCAATCAGATCAGACGTTCAGTTTTCTAATTGGATTGTAGTCCCAGTCGGCTGGATTGTCTGACTGAGCTAGTTAATCGTGTTGTCTTTGAATGATAAAGAAGTCTTGACTTTGATAAGTGCTAACTCATCGGTATTAAGTGGATTGATATCCGACCAGTACATCTATCTGGTCGAATGAACTTTTGGTCGTGACGTTCAACTTTAATTGTCACGTCAACTAATATTCTTAACTTTGACTCGACTCGGATGCTCTGCATCCCTCGCCGTATCAATTTCATTATAGATATTAGGTACAGGCGTGATCATACCTCATGAAGTCCCCTCGGATGGGTCTAGTGGCTAACGCATGAGGTGTTGTCACTATGAGGTTTGAGGTTCGAATCTCGACAAAGCCGAGGTAAATGTCTCCCTTATATACTAGTCACTATTCCAAAGGTTAGTAGTCGCTCATGATTTATATCTTCCGTCTTGATCTTGGGATGAATTGACGGAAATGATGGGGCGAGAATATTCACCTTTTTACCACCGTGATCAGTGTAAGAAGAAGAATAGAGAGAGAGGAAGGAATAAAATGAGAATAATAAAATCTATTGTTCATTGATATTTGCTCTAAGATCAATACAATATATAATGTTCAAAAGTACTTGGTCAAATAACTAATTAATAAATAACAGAATTATTCTAAGAATAATTCTGAGAATAATTATAACAGAATTATTAGAATAATTCTGAGAATAATTATAACAGAATTATTAGAATAATCCAAATACTAATATGATTGGATTTGGTAATTTGATCCGGTCAATTTGGATAATTCTGTTATATCTCTTTTACCCCCCGACAAACTCAACGGGAGATCTCTGACGTTGAGTTTGCTTGCTAACTTGTTGAAGCGTTGTCTGGATAGTGGCTTGGTAAATATATCAGCGATTTGATCTTCTTTAAAGATATAAGAAACTGAAAGTTGATGAGTTATCACATATTCACGGATAAAATAAAAATCAATATCCACATACTTGATACGAGCATGAAAAATTGAATTTGTGGTAAGGTATGTTGTTCTAATTTTATCACACCATATTTTAGGAGCAATATTGGCAAGAAGATGAAGTTCAGAAATAATGGATTGAAGCTAAATGATTTCAGATGTTGCATTGACTATAAATTTATATTCGACCTCAGTGTTTGAGCAGGAAATAGGATGTTACTTTTTAGAATGCAATGAAATGAGGTTTCGACCTAAAAAATTGCATATCCACTAGTAGAGGATCTATCTTCGGGAGAACTTGTCCAATCCGCATCACTATATGCATGTAAATCTCGAGACGATTGGCGATATAAAAGAAGACCATGTAGAATAGTACCTTTGAGATAGCGAAATATTCTTTTTACATTATCCCAATTTTGTTCAGTTGGAGCATGCATGAATTGACAAGCACGATTTACCGCAAAAGTAATATCAGGGCGTGTGATAGTGACATATTGTAAGGCCCCAACAATACTTCGATAAATTTGTGAATCAGATAGAGCAGAAGAGGATGAAGTTGGAGAGTTGTTTATAGCAATTGGTGTAGAGACCGGACGTGCTCCATCCATTTTGGCTTTTTGAAGAAGTCCAGTAATGTATTTGCTCTGAGAGAGAAGATAGCCATCCTCATGTGGAATAAGCTCAATACCAAGAAAAAAATGAGCAATACCCAAATCTCTAGTAGGAAATTCTTGATTGAGAAGACTTAATAAAGTCGTGATACCCTTGTGATCATTGCGGTTATCAGAATGTCATCCACATAAATAAGAAAAAATATCATATTTTCATCATTATATTTGTGAAATAGAGACGAGTCAGTCTTTGATCCAGAAAATCCTTGAGCTTGTAACCATTTAGATAGTCGATGAAACCATGCACGAGGAGCTTGTCGATGACCATATACGAGGAACTTCTCGAAGACAAACATGAGTTGAAAATTATGAATGAATATACCCAGGTGATTGGTCTATAAATATAGTTTCCTCGAGATGACCATGAAGGAATGCATTAGAAATATCTAGTTGTATAATGTAATCAGAACTAATAGATATCAATAATAATAATCTGATAGATGTTAGTTTGATTATTAGCTAAAGGTGTTATTGAAGTCAATATCTGATTGTTGATTAAAACCTTTGGTTATAAATTGATATTTGTATCATTTAAGAGAACTATCAGCTCGATGCTTAAGACAAAATACCTATTTAGAACCCATAATATTCATAGAGGGAGGGCACGAAACTAGACTCTATGTTCCATTGAGAAGAAGTGCATCAAATTATATAGACATTGTACTATGCCAATTCGAATCCTTGTTTGCTTGTGAAAAACAAGTTGGTTCAATAGATTTGGAAGAAACCACTAGAGCTCGTGGAAGAGGATATCGAGTTGCGATTGGTGGGCAACATGCATAAATATCACTAATGGGAAGCATGCGACGAGGAGCATTATCATCTGAATCACTTGTTGATGACGACGAGGAAGTAGGTTGACATAGTGATGTAGATGACGGACTTGCATTATCCGAGGAACCAGAGAGCATATTATCTTCGATCGGCGAGACTTCTAAGATTGGAGCAGCAACCGGAGGTGATTCTGATGGTATAGGAGAGTTATTAGAGAGCTCTGGAGCAGGACCTAGAATTCCATCACTTCTGATAATATTAGGTGGCATTAAGAAGGTGCCACTTGTATCTGGAGGAGAGATTGAAGAAGCTACCGAAAAAGGGAATAAAGACTCATCAAAAGTAACATGTCGTGAAATATAAATTCGTCCTGTTGGTATATGCAAGCAACGATAACCATGGTGCAAATTGCTATAACCAAGAAAAACACATTGTAGTGAACGAGAGTCAAGTTTGTGTTTAGAATAGGGGCGTAACCATGGATAACATGCGCAACCAAAAATTCGAAGGAAAGTGTAATCAGGGGTTTGATTATAAAGTTTTTCAAAAGGACATTTATGATTGAGCAATGGTGTAGGAAGTCGATTTATGAGATATACTACAGTGCTAACAGCTTCATCCCAAAATTTACGCGGAACTGATGCATGATGAAGAAGAGCTAAGGCAGTTTCAATTATATGTCTATGTTTTCTCTCAGCAGAGCCATTTTGTTCTGGAGTGTGAGGATAAGAAACTCGATGAACAATTCCACAAGAGACAAAATGACGATGGAGAGCTTGATATTCGCCTCCCCAATCAGAATGAAAAGAGAGTATTTTACGATTAAAAGATCGTTCAACTTGAATTTGAAAATTACAAAATATATCAAATAAATCAGATTTCCTTCTCATAGGATAAAGCCAAGTATATTTACTAAAATGATCAATGAATGTAACATAATATTGGAAACCTTGATTAGACAAAATAGGTGCAGGGCCCCAAACATCAGAATGGATTATTTCAAGTGGAAAATTAGAAACATGATCAGATAAAGAGAAAGGTAGCTTATGACTTTTAGATTCCATGCAGGCCCTACATGAATAAGATGGAGATGAGGTAATAGAAGTAGGTAAACCATACCTATTGATGATTGACTGAACAATACGAAGGGAAGGATGACCAAGTCGAGCATGCCAAGCTGGTTTATTTGTGCGTTCACCAACAAAAGCTTTGATTGAAGAACTCTGAAGACAATAGAGGCCATTTTTGATTCTCCCATAAAACACAATAGCATTTGTTCCTCTATCCTTTATAAGATAATGATTATGATGAAATTCAAAAATGACATTGTTATCAAGATAAAACTGGCGTGTAGAAAGTAAATTTTTAGTGATAGGTGGAACATGAAAGACATTGCGCATGTGAAAAGTTCGATTAGATAAATGAACATATGTGTTTCCAAGATTAGCAATTTGCAAACCTGAACCATCGCCTACTTGCACCGTATCTGAGCCATAATATGGCATTACGTCTGTAAGGATATTATAATCTGATGTGACATGATGAGTTGCTCCAGTGTCAATATACCAATCAGTAGATGAGAACTCTGGATTTTTACCACAAGTAGGCACAGACGAAAGAACTTTAGGATATACTTGTGAAATAGATGGTTGTCTTGAGGCTGTAGGACCACCAATGAAATTTGAATCAAATGGACTAGGACATTGAATACCAAAATGTCCAATTCCAAGACAAATTTGACATTTTATCCTAGACCAATCAAGTCTTTTAGGGCATATATTTCTAGTATAACCAACGATGTGACAAATTTGACATCGGCCTGGACTTTGCTTTTGTCCTCTTTGATGTCGTCGAGTATTTGACATCTAAAGTAAAAAATAACTTGTCCGATGGTAGTGGAAAAAAAAAAGAGATTAAGGAAGAGGAAAGAGAAGCAAAGGGGTTGGCAGCGGAAGAAAATACGTATTTTTCGTTTGTTCTGAAAAATAGAGAAGAATAAGAAAATTAAAACACATAGAAGAAAATAAGAGGCTTGAGGGAAAAATTTAAAAATTCGCCGTTTATACGATCTCCGCCTCAAGAAGTTGAGGGAAGATAAAAAAGAGAGATGACTCTGATACCATGTAAGAAGAAGAATAGAGAGAGAGGAAGGAATAAAATGAGAATAATAAAATCTATTGTTCATTGATATTTGCTCTAAGATCAATACAATATATAATGTTCAAAAGTACTTGGTCAAATAACTAATTAATAAATAACAGAATTATTCTAAGAATAATTCTGAGAATAATTATAACAGAATTATTAGAATAATTCTGAGAATAATTATAACAGAATTATTAGAATAATCCAAATACTAATATGATTTGATTTGGTAATTTAATCCGGTCAATTTGGATAATTCTGTTATATCTCTTTTAATCAGACCTCATGAAGCACACTGTGTTTTATTATCCATGATTATAGGAACGTGTCGAATTGAATTACATCAAGGGGCAGAAGGTGACACTAGTTGGTGCCGCCGGGGCAGGTGGATGTGCTGGTCTGGCCGTCCTGCGGGAAGCTATAGGTTGGCGGAGCAACGGAGTACTGCGGCGTACTGCAGCGTCCTGAACACAGTGCAGGGATGGTTGCAGCCCCCCGGCACCTTCAGCTGCTTCGGGCATTCCCCCACTATATATGTTGGCGGAGCAACGGAGCCCTCGGCACCCGCCTGTGGTGGGGCTGAAGTCCATTCCCACGTTGTAGCCGTCCGCGAGGGAGATGCCGAAGAAGTCCAAGTTGTTGAACTGGTTGAGGGCGAACTCGGAGAGGGTTTGTGCAGCTGGCCGAAGTCCTGGCACTGCAGCATCCCACCACAGTCGCCGGTCTGGAAGCTGCCGCGGCCGCTGCTGTCGAATGAGCAGCCGGTGCGAGCCCAGATGCGGTCGCCGGTGGTGCCGGCGTCGACGTTGATTGTCCAGGACTGGCCCCGACTGAGCTGGTTACCGCCGCCTGTCCGAGGGCCGGTGGAAGCCCACGCGGCCCAGACGATGAAGGGACAGTTGTTGAAGATCTGGAAGGTGGCGGCGTTAATTAATGGAGAGAGGGATGAGGAAGAGGAAGAGGAAGAAACAGAGAGGGACAGTTGTTGAAGATCTAGAAGAGAGGACATATTTGACCGGCCTCTTACTGTAGAAAAGTCCTAGAATTTTCAGTAACCGAAGCTAAGATTTCTAGTATATATATATATATATATATATATATATATATATATATATATATATATATATATATTGTAATATCTGAAACTCCCTCTAATTCTAAGTGATCCTGTCCGAAAGCGAGTAGACAGACGCTGGATAGATGATGCTCATGTTGATTGGATGTCGATTGAAGATGACGTGAACTTCCGATGAGCTAAGCCTGCAACCATAAGTCATTAGTGCCGAGCCAGGGAGGGGTTCTCCGGTAATGACCATCCGACGCTCAAGTCAATCAACGACTTAATGGACGATCGTCGGAGATCCACTTGTGATCGAAGGAGTTGCATGAAGGGTTGGGGCGTGGATGGGCTGCCGGAGTCCCGTGGAATCACCGAGCAACAAGCAAATTCAGATTTGGCAGACTGAGTGGCTGCTGAACTGAGTCGTATCGGAGGAGGAACCGAGCACATATTGGATCCCCATATTGATTTGGTGTCGAAGATTGATACTGGATTTGCTGCGGATGGCTAAAGATGCAGGAGGATGCACGGATAGTGAACTGTGGATGTGAGACGCCCCGACTGACGGATAGTACGGACATTGCTGAGTACATGGACATGAGAGGTCGATGTGAGAGATGTATGGTAGTGATGTATGTATGATCAAGTTGGGTTTGTGATGAGGTTGACTATGATGTGGGTTGGTGTATTTGCATATACACCAGCCCTATATGGTACTCGAGTCCCCACAACCGATCCAGCATTGTCTGGAAGTGACGTATTTGGGGTCGTTCGTACCTTTGGCCTGTATATGTTTTTTCGATGATCTATATACCTATCATCAAAAAAAAAAAATCACCGATAGTAAGAGAATGAAGAATAAACTAGAAAAGAAAGGAGTAGTGTAACTGTAGCTATAGTGATCAAAACATACCTCCAATGAAACTTTGGGGCTTCTTATATAGAGCTCTCAAGAGGCGCGCGCACACTACCCCAGAAGTGCATGCTTCCCAAAGCATACATGGAAAGGTCGTGTCAGAAAAGCGTGTCTGACGTCATACCTTAACAACCCGAGCATATCCCTGACGTGATAGTGGAATCTTCCATCATACGATTCTCTGCCTGACCATGCCGTCGACCATGCCGTCTATTGATGACACTGATCCCTAGGAAGATATTGCCAACTACTTCCTTTGTTTGTTATTGGACTGAGCGGGAGAACCACTCGGCCAGTCTGCCGTCCGGGCGATGCAACGGCCGGGCCGAGCGTCCGCTCGGCCAATGCTCTACTGGTTGGCTTCCCCCGGCGGGCGAGGGAGTCTTGTCTGCCGGGTCGAGGCTGCATTCACTATTAGACCGAACGGGATTGCCGCTCGGCCTTCATGCCTCCCTGGTTGAGCTTCATGAGAGTCGGAAGCTCGGTGTCTAACCGAGCTGTCGAAGTGTTGGATCGGCTACTCTATCTGTTGACTGAGAAGGTAGTTCGCCCGATCGGACGCCCGCCTAACGTTGACCACTTTGACTACCTGCCGGACGGGCCCTACCTTACCACCGGATCACGTGCTTCCCCATCAAGTCTAGTCGAAGGAGACTGTAAGTCTAACTGACTAGACAAGTAGTCTGGTGACCAATTGGCTGATCGGCCAATGAGCCGGGTGGATCCTGATCGACCCGTGTAGGACTGGTCTTTCTCGGCCAATCGACGCTTTGAGCCTTTGCACTTGGATTTTTCCTCATCGCCCCTGGAGGGGCGCGAGCCGGGAGGTCAATGCTGATGCTGCCCAAATCTCCTCGGAATACGCGTAAATCACCTCCATTAAGGCTGAGCACGTGCCCACGCCCATTAAATGCTGCCCTGTGGGAGGGAGCCACGTGTCACCGGCACAGGCGCCACACGTTCGAGGTGACAGCTGCTGATGTGACGTTTGGTTGTTCGAATTCAACGACCGGATGTGTGCTCCGAGTCCCGTGCCCTAGATTAGATGGCTCCGATCAGTCGCACCCATCTTTATAAAGCCTTAGCGTCTCCATTTCTTCCTCTGCGTTCTCTTTCTGCTCTTCGACAGTTTGCTCTGACGATTTTGCTTGCTTCTAGCGTTCCGGCGACTCTCGGCTTCCTTCTTCAACGGCCTTTCTCTTTGTAAGCCTTTCGACCTTTCCCAATCTCTCCGTCTGTGCGTAGTTTCCATAGCTTTCCTATTTCCCGTGTCTGCCTGGTTTTTCTCGATCATCTTCTCCGTCGAACCTTTTGCCTTTTCATTTCCTGGCAATGGCGAGCTCCTCGCAGCCATCCGACCTCGCTCCCGGTCTCTGGTACACTACCATGGAGACTCGGTTTGACGCGGGCGACGCGGAATGTCTCATAAACGTCTACGACATCCCCTCTGATCACGAAATAATTTTAGCCTCCCCGTCCGATCGGCCCAATGACCCGCCGATCAACATAGTTTGTTTCTTTCGAGATCAGTTCGTGGCCAGTCTTCAGTTTCCCATCCACCCCTTCATAACCGAGGTCTGCAACTACTTCCGCGTCCCGCTCACCCAGCTCGTCCCTAACTCCTTCTGCCTGCTGTGTGACATGGTAGTGTTGTTCCGAGTGCACAACATTCCACTGACTCTTTAGGTCTTCCATTACTTTTATTACCCCAAACAATCCGAGCTAGGCACTTACCTGTTCCAATCTCGTATCGGCCTGGTCTTCTTCGACAAGATGCCCTCCTCCAACAAACACTAGAAGGAGTACTTCTTCTATTTGAGACTTCCCGAGCGGCCCTGCTTCCGGACCAAGTGGCAAGTCGGGCTCCCTACTCAACCTGATCTGAAGAAATACAAGACCTGACCGGATTACCTCCACGCTGCTAATATGCTAGCTGGCATGAAGTTTGACATTCACAAGCTATTGTCGGAGGGTGTGATGTACGCGTTCGGCTAAGTCTGATCCGAGTGAAGCTCCTGAGCAGCCTAGGTATGAAATTTCTCAATCCTCTTCCCTTAAGTCTAACTGATTCCTTTCTTCTTTTGCAGTCGACATCATGATGCACGCTCGGACAGTCGGGATAATGAAGGCCAAGCAGGCCGAGATTGAAGCAGCCGAGACCAAGGAGATGGAACGGCTCAGCCTGACCCCTGTCGACTCACAGGAGGGCACAGCTGGGGAAACAACAACTGCGGGCGACGAGACCGCTGAGCGGGCGCCCAGTGCAGGAGGGGTGACCAACCCAGGATTGGTCCGAGAAGCGCCACCCGTCATCCCTGTTGAGGGTTCGGGGTCCTCGGGCGATGAAGTACTGCTCTCCCGCAAGATGCGTCGAACGAATGTGCCTTCCCATTTCGCCACCTCGGTCGTTCAAGCCTCTGCAGGGGGGGCACCCCGTCTCCAGCTGCTCCTGTAACAGGGGAGGCCACTTCCTCCGAGCGGACTCCATCTTTGGCTGAGCTATCGTAGCCGCTCGCCGTTTAGCCGATCACTTCCTTACCGCCAGCTAGGCGGAAGGTGACACGGTCCGCTATTCTGTCCGTCCCTCCTGCTCAAGCTTCTGGCCCGTCAGCCTCCGCTCAATCGGCGCTGAGCGGGCGACAATCAATCACTGCTATGCTCTGCCTGCCGACAGAGGACCTTCTGGTGTCGGGCGACCAACCCAGCTCTCCCCAGCATCAAGTCTACATTCATGGTCAGCTCGCCCGTGTTTGGGAGGAAGTAAGGGCACGAGTAGTGGTGAAGCCCCCTGGCGCGCTGGTCGATAGTCACCTGAAGATGTCCATCGGGGTTAGTATTTTCAACTATCAACTCCTGATTTACCTCCGATCGGCACTAATGTTTGCTTGCAGTTCTGGGTGGAGAATATCGTCATGTGCCAGCGATTGGCTCAGGTGGAGGACGAGCTGAAGAAGCTCAAGATTTCCGGAGCTTCCTCCTCCCAAGGGACACCAACCACCCACCTGCAGGCCGACCTAAAAAAGGCCCACCTTTTCATCAAAAAATAAGGCATGACATAAGGGGTTCCAGGATCACCTTGTATGATTGTGCATTTTGATGATATATATTTATTTTTTCATCAAAAAATAAAAAAGCCCAACAACTTCTTGCGGAGGAGCAGCAGAAGTTGGCCAAACATGCCAGTAGGATGGGCCAGATCGAGGCGCAATTAAAGACCTATGATCATAAACTCGAGCTGGCTTCCAAAAGGAAATAACGAGCCATCGCCGACTTGGAGCAGAAAAACCAGGATGCTCAGCAGTTGGCCGAGAAGCTGAAGAACACGGAGGGCCTGCTGACTACCGAGCGAGAGAGCCGCTCGGCTAAAGAGGCTGAACTTAAAGACCAAGTGAAGCGCCTCGAAGAGGAGCTGGAGGCCTCCCATGCTGCTCTGACCGCCTATCAGGAGGCCGAGCCAGGTCGCTTCGCAGCCCTGAAGCAACAATACCTCCGCTCGGACGAATTCTTGGAGAAGGCGACCAACCGGATTGTCCACTCGTTCGAGCTGGCCATTGACGCTACGCTCATCCAGCTTAAGGCGAACGACCATATTTCTGCAGCTCTGTTCGACAAGGATGTCGACCGCGTCCAGCTCCTCGAGTCCATTCCCAACGAAGCATTTGATTATATTTAGTGAGCGAGGAGCTTGTAGAAAGCATATTTTTTGTAAGCTTTGAATGTACTCCTGTCGTTCGGTAGTGTTTAACCTATCATCAATGAAATCTTTTTGTGCTTTTTCCTCACATGCTATCTTTTTTGCTAGTACTTGGCTGTATAGTTCCAATCGGCTATTACGACCATACTTTTACTATTGAAAGATTCGCTAGGACCGTACCTCCAAGGTTTATAGTCGTCGCTCGACTCTAGGTTTTAACGTCTCCTCTAGACGATCTTTTAAGGCAGGAGTTTAAGGTAGCCATTCGACCACCGATGGAGACATGGGTTTAATGCCATCACTCAACAATTTGGTGTAGACCGAGGTTTAAGGCCGCCGCTCGACCGTCGATGGAGACATGGATTTAACGTCGCCGCTCGACGATTTGGTGAAGACCGGGGTTTAAGGTCGCCGCTCGACCGTCGATGGAGACATGAGTTTAACGTTGCCGCTCGAAGATTTGGTGAAGACCAGGGCCGCCGCTCGACCGTCGATGGAGACATGTGTTTAACGTCGCCGCTCGACCGTCGATGGAGACATGAGTTTAACGTTGCCGCTCGAAGATTTGGTGAAGACCAGGGCCGCCGCTCGACCGTCGATGGAGACATGTGTTTAACGTCGCCGCTCGACGATTTGGTGAAGACCGGAGTTTAAGGTCGCCGCTCGACCGTCGATGGAGACATGGGTTTAACGTCGTCGCTCGACGATTTGGGTAACCTTTTATTTTACATTTCAATCCTGCAATCAGAGGGCATAGGAAAAATGGAAGGTACACTTCAATTACATTGGTGCACCTTTCATCCAACTCGGTATGGCTGGAGGTGGCTCGCGCTCCAAGGACGTTCTAGTTGTTGTACGTCTTCATCTTCTAGGTAATAGGCGCACGAGCGAAGCTTCTCACGACTTTTAATGGTCCGACCCACAGAGCTTCTAGTTTAGTGACATTGTCGACCAGCTTCACCTTTTTCCACACGAGGTCGCCGACCTGGAACGACCTCGGGATCACTCGTCGATTGTAGCTCTGCCTCATCCTTTGCCTATAAGCCGTCAGCCGAACGACTGCTTTGTCATGCGTCTCATCCACGAAGTCCAGCTCCATAAGCCTCTGCTCGGCGTTGTCTTCGCCATAGTGCTGTATTCGATTGGACTCGACTCCCACCTCGACCGAGATGACCGCCTCACAGCCGTATACGAGGTGGAACGGGGTTACACCCATGCCTTCCTTAGGGGTCATTCGGATTGCCCATAACACGCCGGGGAGCTCGTCCACCCAGCTCCCTCCGATGTGGTCAAGCCGAACTCGCAAAATTCGTAAGATCTCCCGATTGGCGACTTCAGTTTGTCCGTTGCTTTGAGGGTACGCTATGGAGGTGAAGGCCTGCTGGATGCCATACTCCTCACACTACTCTTTGAGTTTCCGTCCGACGAACTGCCTACCATTGTCTGAGACGAGTCGACACGGAATGTCGAACTGACAGATGATATGCTGCCAAATGAACTTTTGGACCATCTGCTTGATTATTTTGGCCAGCGGCTCAGCTTCGACCCACTTGGAGAAATAGTCCACCACGACGAGCAAGAACTTTCGCTGCCCGGTCGCCATGGGGAGGGTCCCACAATATCCATGCCCCATTGATCGAACGACACGACACAGTGGAGACCTTCATCTCTTCGGTCGACCGGTGGGAAAGGTGGTGATACTTCTTGCATGATAGACAGTTGACTACTTTCCGAGCGGCATCTTCCTGTAGAGTCGGCTAGAAGTACCCGGCCAGCAGCATCTTTCTTGCTAGCGACCGACCACCCGGATGCCCTCCATTGGAGCCTTGGTGTACTTCTTGCAGTATATAGTCGGCATCCTCTGATCCGACACATTTAAGCAATGGCCTGGAGGAGGCCTTCTTGTAGAGCTGGTCCCCGACTAAGGTGAGGCGACCGACCCTTCTTCTCAATAAGCGAGCTTCCTCCCGATCGGAAGGCGAAGCTCCCGATCGCAGAAACTCTATTATGGTCGTTCTCCAATCGCTGGGGAAAGTGAGCCCCTCCATCCGATCGACGTGCGCCACCAAGGATACTTGCTCGATCGGTTGAGTAATGATGATCGGCGAGAGTGAGCTTCCCAATTTGGCCAGCTCGTCCGCCGCTTAGTTCTCCGCTTGGGGGATCTTCTAGATGATTACCTCCTGAAAGTTTGCCTTCAGCTTTTCAAAGGCTTCAGTGTATAACTTGGGCCGCGTGTTACCGATTCGAATGCTCCAACCAGCTGCTGAGTGCCTAATTGAGAATCAGAGTGGATAAGAACTCTGCCCGCGCCAACGTGCCGAGCTGCTTGTAAGCCATCTATAAAGGCCTCGTCCTCGGATTCGTTGTTAGTTGCCCGGTACTCCAGCCGAACAGACAACTGCACCCGCTCTTCTTGTGGGGAGATAAGCAGTATGCCGATCCCACTACCCTGCCGAGTGGACGACCCATCCACATATATTTTCCATACTGAGTCGGGCTCAAGGTTTTGCACCTCTGTGACAAAATTAACTAAGGCCTGTGATTTGATGGCTGTTCAGGGATGATATTGGATATCCAATTCGCTGAGTTCCGTTGTCCATTTGATCAGCCGGGTGGATGCCTCTGGGTTAAGCAGGACTCTTCCCAGAGGGTTGTTGGTCATCACCACGATAGTGTGAGTGAGGAAACAAGGGTGAAGCCTCCGAGCGGCAAGTACCAAGGCAAATGCGAGCTTCTCAAGACCAGTGTAGCGAGATTCAGCATCCTTTAATACATGACTTAAGAAGTACACTGGTTGTTCTTCGTCGTTTTGCCGAACCAACGCCGAGCCGACAACATACTCGGTCGAAGATAGATAGATCCTAAGCGGTTCACCGATAGTAGGCTTAGCTAGTACAGGTAGTGAGTTCAAATATACTTTGAGTTCCTCGAAGGCCCGGTCACACTCCTCGTCCCACTGAAACTTGGTGGCTCGGTGCAGAATTTTGAAGAAGGGAAGACTCCGGTCGGACGACTTGGACATGAATCGTGACAATGTTGTTATCCGCCCGGTAAGGCGTTGCGCTTCCTTCAAGTTTTTTGTTGGTGGCATATCTTGGAGTGCTTTTACCTTGCTGGGGTTTGCCTCAATGCCTCGCTCGGTGACAATATACCCCAGGAAGCGCCCGCTTTTAGCATCGAACAAACACTTATGAGGATTTAGCTTTATTCCGTATGTCCGAAGGGTCTAGCAGGTCTCCTTGATGTCTGCACAAAGATCGACGTCTCGGAGGGATTTAATTAATATGTCATCGACATATACCTCTATGTTGCGACCGATCTACCGCCGGAAGACTTTGTTCATCAACCGCTGGTAGGTGGCTCCTGCATTCTTCAAGCCGAACGACATTATGTTATAGCAGTACGTATCGTCGACGGTGATGATGCTGACTTTCTCTTGATCTTCACGGGCGAGCGACACTTGATGATACCCCTGATATATGTCCAGGATGCATATCAGCTCGCACTCGACCGTGGAGTCTACCATCTGATCGATCCTGGGTAAGGGATAGAAGTCCTTCGGGCATGCCTTCTTAAGATCCCGAAAGTCGATGCAGACCCTCCACTTGTTGCCCGGCTTGGAGACCAGACCACATTGGCGAGCCAGCTCAGAAACTGAACCTTGTGTATATAGTCGGCCTCCAGTAGCTTCTTAATCTCCGCCTGGATGATCAGGTTCTGTTCAGTGCTGAAGTCTCTTTACCTCTGCTTCACCGGCCGAGCGTCTGGTCGGACGTGAAGCTCATGCTATGCGACGCTCGGGGAAATACCGGAAAGCTCATGCGTGGACCACGCAAAGACATCATGATTCTGTTGAAGGCATCTGATCAGCTCGGCCTTCTGTTCGGCATCTAAGTCAGACGCTATGAAAGTCATCGCCTCTGCTCGGCTCGGATGTATCTGTACTTCCTCCTTTTCTTCATAAATTAAAGTAGGGGGCTTCTCGGTTATGGTGTTTACCTCCATCCGGGGTGTCTTCCGAGCGGTCTTGGCCTCGGTCTTGACCATCTCGACATAGCATCTTCGAGCAGCCAGCTGATCCCCCTTTACTTCTCCAACTCGATCTTCTACCGGAAACTTAATCTTCTAGCAGAAGGTTGAAATGACTGCTCGGAATTCATTGAGGGTCGGACGACCCAAAATGACATTGTAGGCTGGGGGGCATCTACTACGATGAAGTTGGTGGCCCTTGTCCTCCGGAGTGGTTCCTCCCCGAGCGAGATGGCCATCTTGATCTGGCCGATCGACAAGACTTCATTGCCAGTTAACCCGTATTGAGGGGTCGTCATTGGCAACAGTTCGCCTCTGTCAATTTGGAGCTGGTCGAACACCTTCTTGAAAATGATGTTGACCGAGCTGCCTGTGTCAACGAATATACGATGAATAATATAATTGGCGATTACCGCTCAAATAATGAGTGCATCGTCGTGCGACACTTCAACTCCCTCAAGATCACGGGGACCAAAGCTGATCTTGGGTCCGCTGGCCTACTCCCGACTGCAGCCCACCGCATGGATTTCTAACCGCCGAGCGTGTGACTTCCTAGCTCGGTTGGAATCTCTACTGGTCGGTCCGCCAGCTATGATGTTGATCTCCCCTCGGCATCATTGCTCCTGTTCTCCTCTTCCTGAGCAGATGGCCTGTTTCACTCCCGCCCGGCTCTCGCCGGCTCTGCGTTCCTTCGATGAGGTGGCCTCGGGGATCGCCTTGCTTCTTTTCACCGCTCGGAACGTTGATACTCGTGTCGCTGGTCGGAAGAGGGGGATCGACGATGATAACTCCTAGGCACCGGTTGGGCGACCAGATTGAACCCGTGGCAGTCGCGGGTGTTATGAGTTGCAGACTGATGGAACGAGCTGGAACGAGCAGAACAAAGGGGTTCATACCTTCCCCTTGGGTCTCGGCCACTCTACGGCAACATGCTGGATGGTGTGTGGCCTTACTTCCTGGTGTGGTCGGACTTCTTCGGCCTGTGGCCCTCTTGGCGGCTGATGGCTGGACGGCGACCGTCTCTCGGTTGGCGCCGATGGTTCAGATAGAGTCTCCTTCCTTCTGGCCGCCTGGGTTTTCTCCACGTTTATGTACTCATTGGCTTTCTTCAACATGTGGTCGTAGTCGTGGGGCGACTTCCGGACGAGTGATCGGAAGAAGTCTCCATCCACGAGTCCTTGCGTGAACGCGTTCATCATGGTCTCGGACGAGACTGAGGGGATATCCATTGCCACCTGGTTGAAGCGCTGGATGTAGGCTCGGAGGGTCTCCCTCCGGCCCTGCTTCATGGAGAACAGACTGACGCTTGTTTTCTGGTAGCGTCTGCTGCTCGCGAAGTGGTGAAGGAAAGCCCTTCGGAAGTCCTTGAAGCTTCTGATTAACCCATCCGGCAACCTCCGAAACTACCGTTGGGCTGAGCAAGAGAGAGTGGTGAGAAACACTCGGCACTTGACTCCATCTGTATACTGATGAAGAGTGGCGGCGTTATCAAACTTACCGAGGTGGTCATCTGGGTCAGTCGACCCGTTATACTCCCCGATCGCCAAGGGAGCGTAGTGCCTCGGAAGTGGATCTTACAAAATGGCTTCGGAGAACTGTCGGTTGATCCGCTCGGGGTGCTTTGCCTTTTCTTGCGTCCCACACGGGGGCCTCGTCTGAAGAAGAGCCCCTGTCTTGGTTGGTCTGAGCAATCTCTGAGGGTGTCTGAAATAACGCCCGGTGAAATGGAATGGGCGTTGGTGGAACCACTCCTGGAGTCCCGGTCGGCATTTTATTATGTCCCTATATGGAGTCCCGATCGAATGTCCGCCTAACGTTGACTACTTTGACCATCTGTCGGACGACCCTACCTTACCACCGGATCACTAAGAATTGTTTATGAAGTTGTATATTTTTATGTATACCATCTGATCATGTTGGGTCAGATGGACCATCAAATAATAGGGTTGAAATGTTGATTGAATTGTTATGATATGAAGGAAGAAAAGGAGGTGAGCTATCATTTAGATTGACCAAGTTATTAGAAAGTTTTTGGTTAACATTACCTACATATACTTGCATATAGTGATTGGATTATCTCGGTCTCTGATACTCGATGATCAAGGTAGGTCCTTAAAATATATAAGAAGTTTAGAATAATGAAGTACATGGAGAATAAGTATGGAAAGCGTATCCTGGTTCAGGGGGCGTCCTTTAATAGACTTGTGAGTTGGCCGTGATGTTGATCGAGTCGTCGTGACCCAGAAGAATAGATGAATGTGAGTCGGATGAAGAGCTAGATTTGACGGCACGAAGTTAGACGCAGTATGAATTCGGAAGGCGACACACATGCCAAAATATAATAACAGCAAGCAGATCGAGATATGACAACGATGCACAAGCCAAAAACACGACACACAGGTCAAATGATGCGAAGATCAGAACATAGCCTCGGTTCAAAGGTTAGAACACAATAACAAGGTGCACAATCACTGTGACTCGAGGAGGTTGGATCGCATTAAAAGTTCATGCCAACGCGGATCGGGGTTGGATCGACACTAAAAGAGTGCGACAGCGCGGATCAAAGGGCAACAATGTGTGTTGGGCAGCTTCAGTCGCTAAAGGTAGACGTTGGCCGCTTGAGGTAGCGTCGGAGGACGACAGCAACCGCTAGAGGTGGCGTCTAGGTGGTCAGCGTAGAGGCGGCGGCCGCTGGTGGCGTGCATGAATGGGCGAGAGGAGGCGACCCCTCGCTGAAGAGTGAAGGCAGTGGCGGCGGAAAAAACACAGCCCCCTCCCTTCCATGAACGATGCCCCAAATCAGTAAATATCTAAAATGCCCCTCTTGACCGCGTGGCTTCCTCTCCATCTGCCCGCATCAGTATCCATAACTAAGATTATTCCAAAAGTTATTTTGAGAGTGAGATTAACAGTTTCCCGAATGATGAGGACGTGTAGGTGAATGGATGCCTAGCTTCTTGGACCATTCATATATATATATAAATAAATAAACCTTATGAAAGTAATTATTTTAGTTGTCAAATATTTTACGGTGTTGTTTTGTTGGGACAGGATCAATTATCTTTGAGATTAATCTGTTAGCTGGATAGCTGATTTGAAAAATTAAATTTTAAATTATTGAAAAGTCTTATTCGAAGTGAGAATGCACAATATTCAAGTCTAGCATATATACTAGAGATGAGGAAAAACTAATGGCTTTAACTGAGGTCGTGTTTACTTTCGGGAATGAATTTTAAATTAGTGGAAAAGTCTTATTCCAAGTTGAAAAGGCAAATTGTCAAGTCTAACTGATGACTTGAAACCTGCATAAGAAATTAATTAATTAATTTCCCCTCTCTATCTCTTTACTACTTTTTTTAAGTTTTCGTTTTCGGAGGATTGAGAGATATCATTTTTACTCTAATAGTATATTTTGTTTTCTTATTTTCTTTTTTGTTCTCTCAACTAAAAAATTCAAACACAACATGCATAATCCTTAAACACTAAAAAAAATACATGAACTACAATTCTACCTTTCACAAAAAATTAAATTTGAACTAGGATGGCAGTACGTAGCTTTCAAGAACAGAAGTATCAATCTGATATCATGACTCAACCCAGCAAACAAACAGTATGAAATGAACAGAAGTAGACAAAAGAAAGAAAAGGAAAAGGAAAATAAAGATAAAAAGCTATTATCATACTGATGGCGATATAATAATATTATATTTATTGATGGCTAGCAGGTACAGGCGTGAGCATCATACCTCACGCTAGTAATTCAGCACACATGTTTTATTCTCCATGATTATATATAGAAACGTGTCAAATTGGCTAGATCCTTGTAAATCTTATTGTCTTATGGTAGTAATTATATACGTACGATCTCATGCTTCAAGTCGATCAAGGGCAGAATGTGACTCTGTAGTTGGTGCCGCCGGGGCAGGTGAACGTGCTGGTCGCGTCGTCCTGCGGGTAGCTGTAGGCGTCCGGGCACCGCGTCTTAAAGAACCTTGAAAAATCCGTGGGCCCACACGGTCCATTGGTGCAGCAGTACTCCGGCGTCCCGAACACGGTGCAGGGGTTGTTGCAGCCCCCCGGCGCCCTCAGCTGCGCCGGGCACTCCCCCACGATGTTGGCGGAGCACCGGATCCCGCGGCACCCGCCACTGGTGGGGCTGAAGTCTATACCCACGTTGTACCCGTCCACGTTGGAGATGTCGAAGAAGTCGAGGTTGTTGAACTGGTTGAGGGAGAACTCGGCTAAGGTGTTGGGCGCCCGGCCGTAGCCCTGGCACTGCAGCATCCCGCAGTCGCCGGTCTGGCAGTTTCTGCCGTCGGAGGAGCACCCAGTGCGGGGCCATATGCGGCCGCCAGTGGCGCCGGCGTTAATGTTGATGGTCCAGGACTGACCCGGGTTGAGCTGGCTACCGCCGCCTGCTCGGGGGCCGGTGGTGGCCCATGCGGCCCAGACGGTGAAGGAGCAGCTGTTGACGATCTGGAAGGTGGCGGCGTTAATGGAGAGAGGAAGGAGGAAGAGGAAGAAACAGAGCACGGCGGTGATTGATGTAGCCATAATGGACTACCTACGTACTCTAATGTTCAAGCTTGTGAGAATTCACTGGGGGAAGCAAGGAATTTATAGAGATGGTAGTGGCAATAAATATATTAATTAATTAATCGAGAAATGGATAAAATTTAAAGAAATTGATATAAAAATTAAATACGAAGCATTGACTCAAGAAAGACTTGTAATTGTGAATAGAAATTTCAAAGGCCAGGCTGTATGGAAGATAAAATAGATTTTGGAAAAATAAGAGATAATTGTGATGGCCACGTTTGGATAGATAGATATAAATTTCGATGCACGTCCATGACTTCTGTTTTAGTTTATTATTGGATCGTAGACTACCACAGATAAGTGGTCCTATTTCCACGTATATTCATATCTTCTTCTAACCTTACAAGATTTGTTAATTAAGGAGACAATCCTATGCAACGCTCGTTCATGACTTTGACTTAATTTATCATCGAATTAATTGCAGTGTTGATTTTTAGTTGAAAGCCCTCTAATTCTAACAATTGTTGATGAGATTGTACACCTTTGATGGTAAGTTAAATTGATCTTGCACCATGTAACAGATTACGTAACGGATTACAAGCCTTGAGTAAAAAATATTTGCATGGATGGTCGAACAATTCAAATGCATAATTAAATGTGAAATAGAAAATTCAAAGTCAGTGTGGAAGGAAAATAGGTTTGTGGAAAATAAGAGAAATTTGCGATGGCTACATTTGCATAGATATCGAGAAGGGGGGAGAGATCTTTTGGTCCATATTTTTATGAATAAGAGGATAGATCATATGGAATTATGGGCAGATCATGACATCAATCCTGTCATAATTGATTGTGATCCCTCCATGGATTCATCGTCCCCCGTATTATAGTTTGGGTCGAGGTGGATGATCGGAGGCCACCCGAAGGTCACCCGCCGCTCGGCGACCAACAACTTAGTCACTTGCCCACCATTGGCTACTTTCGGGTAGCTTCCGATCACCCACCCTGACCCAAACTATAACATGGGAGATGGTAAACCTAGGGAGGGATCACAATTAATTGCAGTCGCATCGCCACTACGATCCAGCCACAATTCCATGTGTTCCATCCCCTGGTCGATAAAAATATGGACCAGGAGATCTAGTCCCAGTTCGGGGGGAGATCTCCTGGTCCATATTTTTGTAGACCAGGAGATGGACTGTATGGAATTACGGTCGGATCATGGTAGTGATCCGACCACAGTTGATTGCGATCCCTCCTTGGATTCATCTTCCCCCATATTATAGTTTGGGTCGAGGGGGATGGTCAGAGGCCGCATGAAGGCCACCCGTCGTTTGGCGACTAGCAACCTAGTTACTTTCACACCACCAGCGGCCTTCGGGTGGCCTCCGGCCACCCACTCTGACCCAAACTATAACTTGGGGATGGTGAACCCAAGGAGGGATCACAATCAATTGCATCACAATTTCATGTGGTTCATCCCCTGGTCCACAAAAATATGGACCAGGAGATCTGGTGCCAGTTCGGGGGGAGATCTTATGGTCCACATTTTTGTGGACCACATGGAATTACGGTCGGATCGTGACGGTGATCCAGACACAATTAATTGAGATCCCTCCTTGGATTCACAACAAAAAAAAAGCATTTAGCGACGGAATTAGAGACGGAAGTATAGTTCCGTCTCTAATTAGAGACGGAAGTATAATTCCGTCTCTAATTAGAGACGGAAGTATAATTTCGTCTCTAATTAGAGAATTTTGGCCATTTTAAATTTGAAAAAAAATGAATCTGTAAATATTAGCGACGGAAATAAAGTATCCGTCTCTAAATAGAGACCGATATTTTGATTCCGTCTCTAATCAGGGATGGAATTACATTAGACAGCGAAGAATTAGCGACGGAACTTATAGTTCCGTCGCTAACTAGCGACGGAATATAAAGTTCCGTCGCTAATGTCGCGATTTAGGGCACAGAACAGAACCCTCGCGTTCCTCTCTGCGCGCGTTGTGTTCTCGTTGGCGATCCCTCGCGACTTTCATCTCCTCTCCGCAGCGGGTCGTCTCCTTCTCAATTCCCTCTCGGTTAGTTCGCAGCAAGCTACGCCCTCGCCTCCTTCTCCTCTCCTCTGCGCTTCTTCTCTTCTCATCGGTGCCACCTTGGTTTCTCTTCTCACTCGTCTCCTTCTCCTCTCCACAGAACGCATCTCCTCTCCGCAGCAGCTCCTCTCCACAGAACGCATCTCCTCTCTTCTCATCGGTGCCACCTTGCCAGAAGTGTGATCGGTAATCTCCTCATTTGATTTTGCTAGGTTTAGTTTTAAGTCAGTTTCTTTAAGCTAGTTTACTCCTCTGGTAATTTTTATATCTCATTTAATTTGAATGTCTCTCTTTAAGCATGTTTAGAGAATTTTGATTTGGAGAATTACTTTCTTTGTATGTTGATTGCCAAATGGAGATTTGGAGAACTTTTATGCCTCTTACTAGGTTCTTACTTGTAGTTTTAGGTTAGAATAATTGATTTCTTGTGAAACATACCTACTCATTTAATTTGAATGTCTCTCTTTAAGCATGTTTAGAGAATTTTGATTTGGAGAATTGCTTTCTTTGTATGTTGATTGCCAAATGGAGATTTGGAGAACTTTTATGCCTCTTACTAGGTTCTTACTTGTAGTTTTAGGTTAGAATAATTGATTTCTTGTGAAACATACCTACTCATTTAATTTGAATGTCTCTCTTTAAGCATGTTTAGAGAATTTTGATTTGGAGAATTGCTTTCTTTGTATGTTGATTGCCAAATGGAGATTTGGAGAACTTTTATGCCTCTTACTAGGTTCTTACTTGTAGTTTTAGGTTAGAATAATTGATTTCTTGTGAAACATACCTACTCTTAGCATGGACTTTAAGAATTTTGATTTCTTGCTTGTGAAACGGTGGCATGGTTCTTACTTGTGAAACATGCCTCTTACTAGGTTCTTAAAGCCAGTTTCTTTAAGAATTTTGATTTCTTGCCAAATGGACTCTTAGCATGGACTTAGTAGTTAAGGACAACTTCTTAATTATATACTTAATATTTTGTATTCATGGTATGATTTTGGTTGGTCCTCTATTCTATTAATTGCATACTTAGTACCTCTATTCTATTAATTGCATACTTACTAAGTTATTAATCTAGTACCACAATTCCTTCTTTTACTTTTTTTTGTTGTGCCATCTCTTATGGTCTCACACCTACATATTACAAGTCAGTAAAAACAATGTCCGCCTTTAAAGATACTAACAATGTTTTAGTCTTAGTATAAATTTGAAGTAGTTACTAATTCATATTCTTCACACATTAATTGTTTTTTTTCACCATGGTTGTTTTCAAATGTATTGAAATACTTACAAATGCATATCACAAAAGCATTACGGCCAGCACTCATCGATATGAAAATATTTGTTTACTGATAAGAGTAAACACTCTTAACACTCTAAGTTGACTAAGCTATGAAGATACTAATGATTATCTCCTTACATGCTTGCCTTTGAGTATTCTTAATGTGCCATTGTGCCAATGGGAAATTTATTCTTCAAGCTTTTTTGGAATTCATCACATGCCAGTTTTGCTCAATGGTTATACAATTGTACTCATTTCTACCATATTTCTTGCTTTTGGTTAAATTTTCTTTTATGATTTCATATTTGATGCTTATTGAAATCATGTATATGTAGAATCATATAAACAAGAATGCAACTGAGAGTTTGAATAGTTACTTGAGTTATAGGAATCCACTCATTTGTATTGCTCCACAAAATGTGATTTCACCATCTCCTTGCGAAAAGTGCATATCACCTGTACTTGTATTTGCTCCTTCCACTAATACTGGAAGATACACTTTTGAGCTTGTACTTAGATTTTTGATGTCACAATTCCCTCCATTTTCCCTTCCAGGAATTGTCCTTGCAGCCTCATTTGTAATCTTTTCCCATTCGGGGGTTCCTTCTTTTACCTACAAGTTTCAATGTACTTGAACAAAGATTGGATGTACAATAGATTAGAAAATGGATTTATCTGAGATGACTATTATGCTGGAGTTGAAGAGTTTGTGAACTTTGCGAAGAGTCATCCAGAATGTATGGATGGTGTCATGTTACGTTGTCCGTGTAATCATTCCAAATGTAGAAATAAAGCTTTTCATGACGAGGATACTGTCAAAGTACATCTATGTAAAAAAGGATTTGTTCCAAATTACTACAACTGGTACTGTCATGGAGAGCCTTATTTGTCTCACCGTATTGGAACCTCGGATGCTTCATCATCAGGCACAACTCCTTTAGGGGAATCATCATCTAATGAGAATGCAATGCAATCAATGGTTTATGACGCTATTAATGCTGTTGATCATTCAAATATAGATGATGTACCAACACGTGAAGTTCAACAAATGTATGACATGTTAAAGGCTAGTGAAAGAGAAGTGTGGGAAGGGATTCCGTCTGGTCATTCTCAATTATCAGCTACTGCAAGATTATTGAACATAAAGGCAGAGCATCATTTTTCAGAAAGATGTTACGATGACATCTGTCAATTGATGTCTGAGTTACTTCCTGCGGATAACATAATGCCTGATAGCTTCTACAATACAAAAAAATTGGTGAGAGGTTTAGATTTGCCGGTAGAGAGGATTCATTGCTGCATTAATAACTGCATGATATTTTGGAAAGAAGACAGTGAACTGATTGAATGTAGAATCTGTACTCACCCTCGTTATAAGCATAGTAGTTGAATTCCAGGGAAGAAAAATAAAAAGGTTTCATGGAAAGTTATGTATTATTTCCCGTTAACTGCTAGACTCCAACGCTTATACGCATCTACTGCAACAGCAAGCTACATGAGGTGGCATCATGAGCATGTACACGAAGAAGGTATAATGTGTCATCCTTGTGACTCGCCTGCATGGAAACATCTTAATACAATATTTCCCTCATTTGCAATGGAGCCACGTAATGTGAGACTCGGACTTTCTACAGATGGATTTCAACCTTTTGGTCAGTCTGGACAGCAATATTCATCTTGGCCCGTTATAATAACACCTTATAACTTACCACCATGGATGTGTATGAAAGATGAAGTCATGTTCCTTACTGTACTTATTCCAGGGCCAACTAATCCAAAAGAGAAGATTGATATTTTTTTGCAACCTCTGATTGCCGAGTTGAATGATTTATGGAATATAGGGTCAGTAACTTATGATGTTGCAAGTAAAACTAATTTTAGATTGCATGCTGCATTATTATGGACGATCAGTGATTTTCCAGCATACTCAATGTTGTCAGGATGGAGCACGTCTGGTAAATTAGCATGCCCACATTGCATGACAAAGTCTGATGTATTTTCATTACCCTGCAGTGGGAAGGTATCTTGGTTTGATAATCATCATAAATTTTTACCAGTTGACCACCCTTTCAGGCGAAATAAGAAAAATTTCATTAGGAATGTTGTAGTTAGAAAACTTCCTCCAACAATCAAGTCAGGTGAAGAAATCCTTGACCAAATAGACAGTTATGGTTTTCTACCAGTAGCTGAGACTAATTCTGATGAGATAAATAAATACATCGTTAGGCAGTGCAAGTGTGGTTGGAAGAAAAGGAGTATTTTTTGGGAGCTACCATATTGGAAGTATCTACTTATTCGACATAATTTAGATGTAATGCACGTTGAGAAAAATTTCTTTGATAATATTTTTAACACTGTGATGAATGTGCATGGAAAAACTAAAGACACTGCAAAATCACGCGAGGAATTAAAAGAACTAGTTAGCAAACCAGAGTTGCATCAGGATGAAACAACTAATAAATTCCCAAAGGCTTGTTATACATTGGACAAAGACGGTAAACAAGTTTTATGTAATTGGTTGAAAGAAATCAAATTCCCAGATGGCTATGCCTCGAATATGGCTCGATGTGTGGATATGAACAGGTTAAAGATGTTTGGAATGAAGAGTCATAACTGTCATGTATTCATGCAAAGACTTATTCCAGTAGCTTTTCATGACTTACTTCCTCAAAATGTTTGACAAGCACTCACAGAATTGAGTCTATATTTTAGAGATTTGACTGCAAGGTGTATTATGATGGATGATATGCTTCGACTAGAAACAGACATTCCTCTCATACTATGTAAGCTTGAACGTATTTTTTCACCCAGTTTTTTTGATTCAATAGAACATCTACCAGTACATTTAGCATACGAGGCACGAATAGCTGGTCCTGTCCAGTACAGATGGATGTATCCATTTGAACGGTTTTTAAGAAAATTAAATAATAATGTTCGTAACAAAGCTAGAGTTGAGGGGTCAATTTGTAATGCTTATCTGGTTGAAGAAGCATCCTCATTCAGCTCCTATTATTTTGCTGATAATGTAAAAATCAGACATCGCAAGTGTCCTAGAAATTCAGATGATGCACAACCTATAGATCCATCTATGCTTTCTATTTTCAAGTTTCCTGGCAAGCCAATGGGAGCATCTATTTCTAGATGGTTAACTCCACAAGAATATCATGCTGCGAGGACATACATACTCTTAAACTGTGATGAAGTCAAACCCTATATAAAGTAAGTTGACTTCTGGAATCAAACATTTATCCAAAAAAATAGTTGTTTCCCGATACTGTCATTTTCTAAAAATTAGCTTATTTTCCAGCTTGTATGAACAACAACTACAAGTACAAAATCCATCAATTTGTGCAAGTGAGATAGCTGAAAAGTTAGAGACGGAATTTGCATTATGGTTTCAAATCTATGTAAGTTAGAGGATAGTTTTAATTTCTTACATCCATATTAAATTATCAGAGGCTTATTTTATATTCTACTATTGTTATAGGTGTCTGATCGAAGAATATCAAATGTGCAAGATTCCAGGATAATCAATCTTGCATTAGGACCTCTCCGTAAGATAGTAGTCTACTCTAGCTACTATGTTAATGGTTTTAAATTTCACGTAACACAACGGGATTCACGCAGACTAACTTTCAATTCGGGTGTTTGTGTGAAAGGATCTATCAACAACAATAATTCTGAGTTTGATTATTATGGGAGACTTGAAGAAATCATAGAAGTTGAATATCCTGCTTTACCCATCAAAAGATGTGTGTTATTTAAATGTTCTTGGTATGATCCGACTCCAAGAACAGGTACCAGAATACATCCAAATTACAATTTAGTTGAGGTAAATGCAAACAAAAGCTTCAACAAGTATGAACCTTTCATTTTTGCGATACAAGCGGGGCAGGTTTTCTATCTTGAATATCCCACAAAGAGGAGAAGAGCTAGTGAATGGTTAGCAGTTTGCCGAACAAAGCCACGCTCTACCATAGAAATGTCCAACTCTATCGTGTACCAAAACCACGATGCATTTCAAAATGATACAGTAGAGATATATTCAGTAGATTCTCAGATTCAATCAACATCTCAATTACTTGTAGATGTTAATGCACCTTATGAGGAGATAGATGATGGAGAAATATCCAGCAGTGAGGAGCTTATTGAACATACAGAGTCTAGTGAGGAGGATCTCCAAAATGTTAATGATTAAAATTGTTATATATCCAGATTAAGCATTGTTCAGTTAAATTTTAGATCTAAATATTCATAGTTATATCACTTGTCTTACTCTATTAGTCATTATTATTTGTTTGATTAAACATAGTGTGCATGCATATGTGTTATAATGTAATTCTGCAGATATAGACATGTCTGATGCTGGTGGCCAGATTGTTCTATGGATTATCGGGGGTTGGTAAGTATTGGTGTTATTAGTCTTATTCGCTACATCTATTTTTTTAACATATTTGGTTTATTTTATTTGTTAAATGCAGTTTTACCCCAGATGGTCATAGAGTAGCTGCATACATTACCTCGAAATTTAAAGAGCGATTTAGTCCCGCTGGTACTACATGGAAGCGGGTAGACCCAGATATGAAGCAATTTTATTACGATGAGTTTTTGGTAAGCCAATTTAATTATCATGATTTTGTTATGTTTTTTATAATAATTTGTGAATGTATTATTGCAGAAAAGATATACTTGGGAGACAGAGCACGAGGCAGAATTTTATGCTACCTGGAACGCAGCTTGTGCCAAACTATACAAAGACATGCTATATAAAGCAAGACAAAAGGGAATAAAACCATCCTATGTACCTGAGAACATTTGGGATGCATGGCGAGCCATTTGGGCTGCAGACAGATGGCAGGAAAATGCAATGAAAGCTCGAGCCAATAGAAAGAGTGAGCTGGCTGGCCCTAGTACTGGAGCAACAAAACATACCGCTGGATCCCGATCGATCGTCGAGCATGCCTTAGACTTGGTTAGTTTCCAATTTTAAAATTCTATAAGAGTTTTGTACCTAGACTATATCAATGGAATTATTTACATTCTTTAATATTTAGGAACATGATCTACAGCGACCTCCTACTTGTTGGGAGATATTTACCAAGACACACAAGTCAAAAGATGGCAACTTTATAGATCGTCGATCATCGGCATTAGACGTAAGATTCTACACTTGAATATATATAACTATTAACAATAATTACCTATCATTTTAGTAAATATCTGACAATACTTTTTTTTAATGTAAATAGGAAGAAATTGCTGCTAGGGTTACACAGGCGTCTCAGCCTAGTTTAGAGGGAGGTGAGGAGCAGAGTCTATCCACTGACCAGATAAATGAAATTTATTATGATGTGGTTGGTGGAAGGAAAAAGACCTCCACCCTATATGGTCTTGGGGCTCAGGCGAGAGTTGTATATGATCAAGCGATGGCTCCTAGGGCCAGGGGTCGTCCCAGCACATCATCGAGTGCATCCGAATCATCTGCTAGAGTAGACGTCTTAGAACAGGAAAACGCAGATTTGAAGACTCGACTCTCGACCTTGGAGGCTGAATTTCGAGTAGAGCGGCAATCCCGATTGGATCTTGAGAAAATTGGGCGGGATATGCAGGCCTTCTTGGATCAAATGAGTGCAACGCCGCATCGTTTTGCCTCTCAGGAGACTCAAGACCCTAATAATCCTCCTGATCCATAGATTGTGATAGGTATCTGATGTTTAACTTTTTAAGTTTTTTTTTCACTAATGAAACTATGTCTAACATTGTATTATATCTTTTCAGGAACGTTGATGCTTATACAACACCATCATCATATAACCAAACTAGCTTTCAGGTATGTAAAATAAATTCATAATATTAAATTTAATATGTTACTCATAATTGTGAATTAGTTTATTCTTTGTTTTATTAGTAATCTATCGTATTAATATTTTTGCAGGATTGATTACTACTTGCTAGCTTAGGATTGGATTTTCTTTGCTAGATGGTGTTGTATTGTGATTTTAAATTTCAGATGTTGTAGTACTATACAATCAGATGTTTATGGTTGGAGATGTTTGGATATTTATCTATGTTTTGTGATTGGATGTTTAGTTTAAATTTTGTGCTTGGATTATTGTTTTGTGCTTGGATAAAGTTTTTTGTATGAATGTATTATTATTTGGTGAGTTTTGTGTTGTTTGTATGTGATGGTTTAGATTATTATAAAATGTAAACAAGGATGACTGCAGGAACAGAAATGTGCTGCTGAAATCTCCAGGTATTAGAGACGGAATTTTAAAATTCCGTCTCTAATTAGAGACGGAATTTTAAAATTCTGTCTCTAATTTCACCATGGAAAATATTGTTATAACGATATCTAGCGACGGAACTTTAATTTTCCGTCGCTGATTGCCCTGAAATTGTTTGAAATGTCGATGTCTTGCGACGGAATATTTAAGTTCCGTCTCCAATTAGAGACGGAATATTTACGTTCCGTCTCTAATTAGAGACGGAACATTTAAATTCCGTCTCTAATTAGAGACATTATTTTGATCAAACCAGAAAGAGGATTTTATTTTTAGAGACTGATGATTAAATTCCCGTCTCTAATAATTTAGAGACGGAATATATATTCCGTTTCGTCTCCAATTAGAGACGGAATATTTACGTTCCGTCTCCAATTAGAGACGGAATATTTACGTTCCGTCTCTAATTAGAGACGGAACATTTAAATTCCGTCTCTAATTAGAGACATTATTTTGATCAAACCAGAAAGAGGATTTTATTTTTAGAGACCGATGATTAAATTCCCGTCTCTAATAATTTAGAGATGGAATATATATTCCGTCTCTAATTAGCGACGGAATTTATATTCCGTCTCTAAATACAGCCAGCGACACAATTTGTATCGACGCAATGATTCCGTCGCGAATCAGTCGCTAAACTAGTTTAGCGACGGAATAGCGAGGGAATATTCCGTCTCTAATGCTGAATTTTTTTGTAGTGATTCACCGTCCTCTCATATTATAGTTTGAATCGGGGCGGATGGTCGGAGGCCGCCCGAAGGCTACCCACCGCTCGACGACTAGCAACCTAGTCATTTGCTCACCACCGGCAACCTTCGGGCAGCTTCCGACCACCCGCCCTGATCCAAACTATAACCTGGGGACGGTGAACTGATAACCATGATTTTGCTATATTATCTTGATTCATAATACATGTTTTTAATGATATTTTCATAGCTTAAAGTCATATTATTCTACATTTCATAATTTCATTCTATCTTGCACTTAATTGTAAATTAGCCTATTATCATGGTATTTGATGCTAATATTTATTTATTATTTTGTAGGCATCAAAAGGGTCATGGACCCGATCAGATCAGGTCACATTTGGGTTCAAATCAAGGGTTAATCAAGTCGATCAAGCCTTGGAGTGTTTTGGATCATCCATTGAAGATCAGAGAGATCTGAGCCATCCGTCTAGGATCTAGTCCATCTAAGCTACGAGGAAGCACATCACAGCCGTAGATGAAGATCCAAGGGTTTTGATCCAGATCTGAGTTCATCCAGCCGTTGATCAGGCCCAGAAACAATCTGGATCGTCCGATCAGATCTGAGGAGAGGTTTAAATCCCGCGAGAAGCTACAGTGTTGTTTGGGCTCAGTCGTGATTTTCTTCTACAGTGTCTTCGTCTTCTTCGCGCGATCCGAAGCTCCCGTTCCCCACTTCACATCCAGATGTTAGCGTTCTTCACCTGCGGAGATTCCTGAGCTCCGACGTTCATCGTCCGAGGGTACAGAGAGTGGTAGAGGCATTCCCAGTCCGCGAGTTGATTTTTGATTCACATTCGGATCACAGGCGAGAGGCGTTCCCAGATCTGTGATCTTCATCAGCATTGGAGCTCGAGGGCATTCCCAGAAGCTTCCAATCGCATTTCCGATTGCCACTCCATCAGCATCTCCAACAGATCTGATCAATCGGTTGAGTGAAGCAACTTCCAGATTCAACCTCTGTTTCTTCGTGCGTTGTGGATTCCACTCGGGTGTGAGCTAGAAGGGCGTTCTCTGAGGCTATGAACATCCGACTGGATTAGTTGGAAGCTCAAGATTCAAAGTCATTTGCCGAAGGGCATTCTCAACGGCAATTCTATAGTGACAGCAGGGAGAAGAAGGTTTGCAGCAAGGATCTGTTGTTTGTGGAACGTTAGGGTTTTAGTTTTCTTTATTCTTTCTCTTGGTTTGTTCTCAAACTAGCTCAGATCCTCGGATCTGATTTATTTCTTTGCTATTTCGATTTGTTTGAATCTCTTTTGCAATGCCAATTTTGCTTTCTTGTATGCAATTCTTACTTTGTTGAGTTTATGCAATCCAATCCAACGTTCAGCTTCTTTAGATGTTTGCAATTTTGTTTCGATTACTAAGCTTAGCTAACTTCTACCATCAGATCCTTGATTTAAATTGTTAGATTAGTTTGTAATTCTGTTCTGTTTTGAATCAGAAGTTAGGATTGACACAAGTTTGTTTAGTTAGGTTTTGGTTATTTACTAGCTTATCTTTGTTCTCTGAATTGGACTTGAGGTTACTGAAATCTTGTTTAAGTGTTGAATACTTGCCTTAAGTTTTTGATTGTTACTTCTATTCAATATTAATTTGTTTGAGCTTGATTGTTGGAGTTGGTTATGGATATGAAATGGATGTTGTTCGGGTTGTATGAGTTTGTTTGATAATTGAATTTAATGGTTACTTGATTGAGAATGGAAGATACAGTAGTTGAATAATTTTATTCAATGTTGCATAAGAAATAGAATTTAGTTGATATTCACTTGAAGGAAATTCAATTTAAATCAATTCTAGAATGCACATACATCTACTAGTTATCCTTGGAAAAATACGACTTGGGACTCCTTACTACACGTGTTATTTTAGTTAATGTGAGTTTCCAATCTTTATCAATTTGGGGTGCCTCGTGACATGCAAAAAGGCTAACGCCAAATTTTGGCGTTGTTGCCCGGAATCTTGTAATGGTGTTTGATAATTTTAGGATTGCTTTCTATTTTTCTACAAAATTTTATTTAAAAAAAATTGTTAAATGCTTTCATGTTCATAGATTCATGTGTTGATATCATATACTCCTATGTCTTCTAATCTTGTCTGTTAGTGTTTCAGTGTAAGACCAGGACAATTCTTTCAGTTCAACATGGATCTTTATTCTCAGTAATTTGGAAGCTTCAATGAATATCACAATTTGGATACTAGGCAAGTGAGACACATATGCACTAATTGTGGCAGTCCTTCTCATCCAGTTGTTATATGTCATCTCATTCAAAAGACTGCTAAATTTCCTATGGAACCCCAGTATTTCCAACATCAATATCAACATGCATATGATCCAACTCCTAGTACCTATAGTCATGACTGGGGCAATTATTCGACTCAGTACTTTCAACTCCAGATTCTAGAGCAGCATGGATACTTCCAATCCCAATGTTATCAACCCCAACAAATTCCTGAGTAGTATGGAAATACACAGCAACAGGCTATTGAGCATCCTCAGTGTTACAATTTAGATTGGATGGACCATAAAAATTTCATGTATGAGAATGAGCAACAACAATTGAATCAATATTTTTCAGTATATCAGATGCCACAAGGATTTCAGGATGATCTTATGCCCACATGGTCACATTCAGTCCAGCAGACCGAACCAGCTCCTTGGGGGGCATTTCAAGAAAGCACTGAAGAAATTCATGTCCCTAGTCAATCAATATTTCAAGATTTGAAGGATGTAATGCAACAGATGCAGCAACAACAAGAGACCTATATCCAGTCTCAACAAAGAAATGAAGCATCACTACAAAATTGTCAGATGTATCTAGATCAAATTGCAGCATCCATCAGCCAACGACAAGCACAACTATCTAGTGAGGAGATGGAGCATAGAGCTTGTGATAACCTTGATTCTAATCCTAAAGCTCTACAGGACTCCTCTAATTTTGTGTGTTGTGATGATATAGTTGTAGTTGATCCTAACTCTGATGATAATATTGTTGCTGTAGATATTGTTGATGCAGGTGTTGTTGGTGATGTTGAGGAGCTAGCTGAGCCTGATTATACATTCGTTGATAAGGAAAGTGTAGGGGATTACAAATTGAAAGCAATACCCCAAGAATCACCTATTTTGATTGGACCATCACTTGAATCAGATGTGGATGATGAGAGTGTAGGGACTTGTGCTGTAGAGGCAGAGCCCCAAGAATCACTTCTTTTTGATGCACCACCAGAGTCTGAGTTATTATTTGATGAAGAGAAAGTCACATCCATTATTCTAGAATCTCCAGGTACATTTCAGTACAGCAAGGTAAATATTTCTTGTGATCTTTTACAGAATTCCATGAAAGTTCCTAATATTGATTTTATTGGATGTGACTTATATTTGGATTCATGCTTGTCTAAGTTTGATAGTGTTTCATCTCTTCCTTACCCCACATGCGTGTGGAAGGTGCATTCTGTCCTTGGCCTTGCAGGTTTTTACAGGCCCTTGAAGTGGATGCTTAAGTTGAATCACCTTCAACCTCCGGGAAGAACTTTCAAAAAGAATAGGGTGAAGGGAGAGGTCTTTACTTCAAATGCAAACATTCCACTCCCAACTTGGATTTTGCACCTTAATCGTTTGCAACCACCGAGAAGGATCATTCCACTACCGGCATGGATTCTACTTTTGAACCGTCTTCAGCCGCTAGGAATAAAGGGGAGTTCGTTCCTTTCCTTTCTTTTTCTTGCTTTCCTTTATCTTTATACTTGCATGTTTGTTTGCTTCCATACTTTGTTTTCTTGTTTTGCATTTTGTTTGGTTTTTTTTATACCTTGCTTGATTTTGAGTCATATCTCTCTAGATGTCCCTTTATAATGCTTTGAGAATTGAAAAAGACGGTTAAGTTTGACTATCAAGTTTTGGTTTCCTTGGTATGGTTGGGTACATTAATTGCATTAGTCATTTGTTGTGGTGATGGACTCTATCTTATTATATTATGCATGATATTTGATTATTCACCTAGTGAAGTTGTTTCCATGTTTATCCTTAATCCTCTTGTGTGGGATAGCACTTGTGATACTTGACACTCTAGAACTTGTTTTGATTCTTTTTGAAATTATGGTAACATAAGCTTGCATAAATATGATAGAGGCAAATTTTCTTATTCATCTCTTAGTTGTTCCTCTACGTTGTTGTTCTTACCATTAATCATTTCACCTATTGCTTTCATGTTTCATTGTACTTCCCTTATCATATCTTCTTATTGTTGTTATATTTTCACTATCATATCTTTATCGATTCATTTATTCCCTAGTCCTTTGATGAGAGCATTGGGTGATTGCATGATGAGTTACATTTTCTTTGGCATATCTTTATTGTTTGTTTTAGCCCCCTATTGTTGAGTTTTAGAGGATATCATTATTTGTTATATTGTCCGAGACGGACAAGTTTAAGTGTGGGGGATGCAAATATGTTTGGACGAATGCTTGTTGAAAAAAAATCTCTCTATGCTTGTTGAAAAAAAAAGAAAACATAAAAAAACGTCAAAAAAAAAAGTTGAAAAAAAATAAAAGAGAAGAAAAAAAATTTCTCAAACATTTGTTGTTTTGTTAGTGATGAACAAGAAGGAACGTCTCCATGGAAAGATTGATGTATATCTATTTAACATTGTTATTGAGAAATTCTCTTGAGTTAAGTTGTTAATACATACATGTATTTTGGAGATGTTATAGTGGTTGATGTATATCAAATGAGAATGTGCAAAGAGAGTTGAGTGTTGGATGTTTGAATGAGTTTTGAGTATATTATTTGATTGTATTCTTCATGTTGATTACGCCAATGTTCTCATATTCTCTTGGAATTCCTTTGTTGTCTATCCTTCTTGTTCTATTGTTTACATTTGTGGTTTCATTATTATTCATGACAAATCCTCTTGATTTGTATGCACTTATGTTTACATTAGTGGAGAAGTAGAAAATAAGCAAGCATATGATAGTGCAATGTCATGAGTTGCTTTAGAGAGAACTCCACTTTCATGTCTATTATTTATGTGAGCATGAGTGCATATACCTACCTTGTGAGGCTTTATCATGCTTAATCTATTCAAGTTGATTGAAATTGCCATGCTTGTTGACTTATGTAAGAATTGGAACCATGAATACTTTGATTCTTAAAACTTGATGCACTTAAGTAACTTTCTTTTACTAATTTCATAGTATTGTTAGGGAATTGATAGGGAGATAAGTTTTTAGTTACTTCTTAGTTTTATTTTATTTGCCCGAGACGTGCAAGAATAAGTGTGGGGGAGTTGATAACTAGCATTTTGTGTATTATTTTGACTCTTATTCTTGGAGTTTTTACCTTCTTGCATGCTTAATTTTGAATTTATATTATGTTTTGTGAGTAGGATATATTTTGAACTTAATTATAAATTTTCTGCAAATTGTGCTATTTAATCTCATGTTTTTATTATGGATTTATAGGAAATCAAAAGATTCATCAATTAGGGTCGAATCAGATCAGATTTGACTTGATTTGGAAGTCAAATGAGGGAGATCAAGCAGAATTAATATGAGTTGTTGATCCAGATCAAGAAAGATCTTCCTCCTTCATTCAGATCTAAGTCATCCAGCCCTCCATCCAGATTTGAAGCTATATGGACCATTGGATCCAAGCAAGAAGGCAACTAGATCCGCACCACTCATCTCTTAATCAGCTAGATCAAATGGATCCATCTTCATCAAATCGGATGGCCTAGATTAAAGGAGGAGAAAACCATTCCCTTTCCTTTATTCTTCGCACGGGACAGTACCATTTTTTCATCGCACGACATCCCCTTCCTCTTCAGCGCTAGGGCACGGACGCCTTCTCCACTTCTTCTCCTTCACCGACGGTCGGCGGCCATCTCTGCTCATCCATCACCGCCGGCCGACCATCCACAGCCCACCACTTCTCCTTCTCAGCTTCCAATCGCCACAGCAAAAGCACACTCGGCAGAGGCGGCAACAAGGTTCGACATCAACCATCTTCACCTCGCCGGAGAGGGTTTCTCTGGCAAGACATCCATCGGCGCACCGTTCACTTCTTCCTACTAGGGTTCAGGCAGCAGAGGCAGAGGAGCGGTGGCGGTTCATTCCCATTCACAGCGCCTTCTCATAGCCGGTATCTTGTCTGTTGTTCATCAGTTCTGGGGGTTCTGGAGCTGGGTGTTTTGTGTGACTACAGGGAGGGTTAGAAGAGGAGAAGTTTGTACCCATTCCACATCAATCCGAGCAGAACTTCTTCCTTCATCAGATTTCATCAGCAGTTCTTCACACACATCTGGACAGTTTTGGATTGTTGCATTTCTTCACCTGATTCGTATAGATATGTTAATTTTGTGTGGTTGATTGTTTGATGCTTGTACTAAATTGTTCTCCCATGTTTTAGTGCGCGTACTCATGTCATTTTGATTCATGCTCGTAAGGTGTTCGACAAAATGTTTCTTACAACAGTAGATTTAAATTCGTGCACTTTATTTTACTTAATGTTTGCTTGTCTTGTCTCTTACAACTGCTATAAGTTTTGTTATTCGTTTGGATGCAATTAGGATTAGATTTCTTTAATGCTCTAGATTTCATTCAATGCTTACTTTATGTTGTCTTTAATTTCCTTGCAATTATAGTTTAAGTTAGACTAGGTTTTCTTACTTGTATCGTCTTTCATTTACTAGGTTAGGTTCATTTAATGTTTTGTTATTTCATTCCTTAGATTAATTCCGTTAATGGTGAAATCGTAGCGTAGAGTGACAATGCGCTATGAGATCACTACTAATGGATAAATAGGATGTCTTTCATTAATTAGGATTAGATTTCATACTTGCTTTGCTCTTTTGTTTCTTAGGTTTAATTTCATACTTGTTTTGTTATTTCATATCATAGTTCAAAATTCAAAACCCAAACCCCCAGTTTCATATCAAAAAAATCCAAAAGTCATAACCAATCCTGAAGTTATCATCCTATCGTTATATTCTTTGGGGGACGACCCGAGTCAGCTCTATACTACTTTAGTGTAGAGGGGTTCGGTAACTTTAATTGTAATTTGATAAGCTCTCGTAGCACGACACTCGAGCTCACATCATGAACCCAGAGAGAGATCACAATCAATTGCGGTCGAATCGCCTCTACGATCCAGCCGTAATTCCATGTGGTCCATCCTCTGACCCACAAAAATATGGACTAGGAGATCTGGTCCTAGTTCGGGGGGAGATCTTCTAGTCCACATTTTTGTGGACCAGGGATGGACCACATGGAATTACAGTCGGATTGTGACGGTGATTCGGTCAAAATTGATTGTGATCCCTCGAATTCACTGCCCCCTCATATTATAGTTTGGGTGGGGTGGATGGCCGGAGGCCACCCGCCGCTTGGCGATCAACAACCTAGTCACTTGCCCACCACCAGCGGCCTCCGGTCACCCGTCCCGACCCAAACTATAACCCAAGGGACAATGAACCCAGGGAGGGGATCACAATCAATTGCGATCAGATCATCACTATGATCTAATTGTAATTCTATATGGTCGATCCCTTGATCCACAAAAATATAGATAAGGTGATCTCTTTGGAATTGGTTGGATCAGGAATAAGCATAGTAAGAAACATAAATTCATCTTTGCACATCGATGGTGATAAATTGTATGGTGTTAATATAACTAGCCAAGATGAATATTGCTGTCCTGACTGACCAAATGACTTAAATCCATTTGCAGAAAGTCTCAATCTCACATTACGTGATTTCATTGCAAAGGAGGGAAATACAGTATCAAGATGTTTCTATGCAGGGGAATCACAAGGATGACACATAATTCCTCCTTCATGCTCATGTTCATGATGCCACGTCATGTGACAAGCTGTAGCGCCAGATGCATATAAGCGTTGAAGTCTAGCAGTTAAAGGAAAGTAATACATCACTTTCCAAGCAATATTTGTCTTCTTCTTCCCTGGTATGCGAGTATGATACTTATAACGAGGGTAAATACAGATTTTACATTCACCCAGTTCACTGTCTTCATTCCAAAAGATCATGTAATTGTTTATACAACAATCAATCTTTTCTACAGGCAAACATAAACCTCTAACCAATTTCTTCGTACTGTAAAAATTATCTGTCATTATGTTGTCAGCAGGGAGCAATCCTGACATTAATTGACATATGTCATCATAACATCTTTCTGAAAAATGATATTCTGATTTCATATTCAATAACTTTGTAGTAACTGATAATTGCGAATGACCAGAGAGAATGTCTTCCCACACTTTTCTTTCACTTGCCTTTAACATTTCATATAGTTATTGATATTCAGGTCTTAGTATTTCATTGATATTGGAATAATCAACTGCAGCATTCATTGCATCGTGAACCATTGATTGCATTCCAATATCATAAGTTGATGATTCAGGCGCAGTAAAAGTTGTACCAGATGAAGAACCACCAGAAGGTCCAATTGGTTCATACAATTAAGGCTTTCTGTGACAGTGCCAATTATAGTAATTTGACACAAAATCATTTCTACATATATATACTTTCACGATATCCTCATCATGGAAAGCTCTATTTTGACATTTTTTATGATTACACGTACACCGTAACTCGACACTATTCATTCATTCTGGATGACTCTTAGCAAAGTTCATAAATTGTTCTACTTTAGCAATAAAATTATCTCTAATAAATCCTTATTCTAATCGATTATACATTCATGCTTTGTTCATAGATATTGTCACCTAATGACAATACAATTTAAAACACTATTAAACTTGTACAATTTAATTTAACATTAAATAAAGTAATCAAACATAATTTAGTGTGAGTAGTTTCCATTTAACAACATAATAGGTTAGATCACACATAACGTTCACTTTCTATTGAACATTGAACTTAGTGAACCAAAACAAACCTAGATTGTTTTTCCATATATTAAACATGTAGTATCTACCAACACTAAAATCACCGTATATGACTGTATCATGTTATATATCAAAATACTAACTAAACCTACATCTAAATTCAACCATATAAATTATACCTAAATATGTGTAGTCCAACCAGAAAAGAGTGACAAATGTAATATACTGCAAAAGAAATAAAATTTAGAGAAAATTGATAAAAAAAAATATGACATGCTAATATAAATTCAAAAGGAATAAGCTGTGTGCTGGCGGCTCCCACAGTCGCAGTTGTGTGTTGGCAGCGGCCGCAGCCACGAGCTGGTGGTAGGCGAGGCCGCCAGCTGCGGGCTCGTGGCCGGGACAGCCACCAGTGGGTGTTGGCGGCCAGCACAGCTACCATGCGAGTGTTGTGTCAGTTGCCAGTCACTATCGGCGTTAGGAGGAGCAGGAAAGAGAGAGAGAGATAGAGGGGATGTACCGAATCACTAGAGATCTGGATCGGATGGGAGGAGAGCAGCGAGCGTGCGTGAAAGGGAAAGGGGTCGGGTGCCCTAAAATCCGGGTTTTACGATGGAATTTAGTTTCCGCCGGTGTTTACCGACGGAATCTAAATTCCGTCGGTAATTTATAATTATACTGACGGAATTTAGTTTTCATCGGTGATTATCGACGGAATATTTTTTTCGTCAGTTTTCTTGTAGTGAGATCTGGTCTCAGCCAAGTTCTCCCGTCGCGTGACAGTCGGAGGAGGCGCGGGCTCTTCTCCTACGTCACCAACCACCACTCCGTACACCGGTAGAGTTGTCTTAATCTTTTCCGTGGCAGGCGGATTAGAGCTTTCAAGCGGTGGATGAAACCCCACGGCCTCGACTGCAGCGATGCCGTGGAGATCTTGGACGACGGATGTGTCGGCGGAGGCATATCAGTCCGAGCTGTTTGCGACCTGAAAGAAGGGGAACCTTGTGGCTATTATTCCCAAGAGCGCTTGCGTCATTATTCAAACATCGGGTGCGCAGGAAATGATCAAAAGCGCCGGCTTGGCGGGATGTCTTGGCTTGGCGGTGGCCGTAATGTACGAGAAGAGCTTAGGACCCGCATCTCCGTGGCATGGGTACCTTCAACTTTTGCTGGATTGAGAATGCGTGCCTCTTGTATGGAGCTTGCAGGAAGTCGACACCTTTCTTTCAGGAACGGAACTCCACAAGGTAAAAGAATCACTTCCTCGATGCAATTTGTCAAATGAAGCTATGGATGATTATGATATATATTATTTATTGTGCGTGAGAACTCTATAATTTGTTTTCTCCTCTAACAATTATTCTTCGGAAGTGGGAAGCCTGAGATTGAGAGAGAACTCGTTCAGAATGTTGAATGTTAGTAAGTCAAAATGCACCTACTGAGCAAGAATTTGTGTATCAATTTGTATCGGATAAAAAGGATAACCAAAGAACGATTGAGAAAGCCAGAGTAGCTCGATCAGCTAGTAATTAATCTAGTTGCCGTCTTCAATACTCACTTGATATAAGATTCGTTAGTTGATTGACATTAGATTTGTTAGTCCAACTTATCTAGTTTTATTTCTCTAGTCATTTATTTCTTGACTTATGAGTCTCATGGAGATTAAAACTTCTCTTCAATTTCATGGAAATACCAAATCGGTTCGATCTCCTTTACATTGTGGCCTATGGTACCTGTCAGTCTCTTAAGTCAAACCGGTTGGTTTGCCATAATTTTATTGTTATCATGTTTAATTAATTCAAAAATATAAATAAAATAAAAAAATTGGATGTGAATATTAATTTATGACATAAAATATTTAATATTCAATACATTCAAAAATATAGAATAAAAGTATTATTGAAATTGTACTCTTCGATTCTTCTTAGAATCAAATTTATTAATTATTACATCGTTATCAATATTTTCCATCAACTCCCGTTCAATCTAGATGACCATAAAATCTGTTAAAAACTCGTCTTCCATCTTGTTACGAAGAGCTGTTTTTAACAAGTTTCATAGTTGAAAATGCTTGTTCCGTTGTTGCTGTAAAGTCAAGAAGAGTTAAAACAAGGCGAATCAACCTGTCAATTAAATAATATATTAGATTCAATATATAAGTAAATGATATAGTTATAATATATAAACTAACAAATGAGAAAAAATTACCTGTCAATCAAATTGTAGCTTCCTGATTTGTTTGTTTCAATTAATCTTTGACCTAATTCAGAAATAGTTGATAAATTCTAAAATCTTTCATGGCCAACAACATCAATCTTATAGTGATCCAATTGCATTCTCAAGTGGTGTAAATCTTGTGTATCAAAATCAAGAGGATAGAATTTTTGTGATCAACATTTAGAAACTTAAAGTTTTCTTTAGGTTCCAAAGCACAACTAAGCTTAAAAAGGTCGACTATCTCATCCTTGAATCTACTATTAAGCTCTTCAATTTGAAAATCTATTGCAACAGTAAATACATCAAATTGATAGTGGTGCTCAACTGTGATTAAATCATTTTGTTGACAAGAACAGCTTGTAGCAAATTTATAACAAGCTTCCATGTGAGATATCTCAATGTCATACTTGGCACAAACTTCTTTCACATAACTAACTAGAATACCAAATCCTTCTTCTCTCAAAGTATGAAGCAAAGTTTTAGTAGTTGAAATATAGTCCATTACATTTAAAATATCTAAAGATTTCTCTTGCAATGCTCAACAATATAGAAGGTCGGGGCTTCGATCACACTGAACGATCACAATATAGAAGCAGCGCCAATAGGGCCTCTGTGCCTTTCACCATATATGTCTGAGTGGTTTGTTAAGTGTTTATCCCTTTTACGGGTGCTTGGTCGACTTAAGGCCCGATTAGGTATTAGCGGCCTGCCAGCTTAATATCCAAGTAAGTTTTAGGCCAGAGTCTTTGCCTGGTCAGCTTAAGACCTATGCAGGTGTCAAGGCAGGCGTCTGAAAAGATCACTTTACTTGACCAAGCGTCTATCCTGACTGGCCGCTTCAATCCCTCGACTGTGTGTAGTGATCTAGCTATTTGATTAGTCACGAGTTACCATACTCTAGGGCCCCCGACCAAGTTTCGCAATCTAGTTACTCGATTAGTCATGAGTCATGATACTCTAGGGTCCCATTGTTGGTCCGAGGGGGAGGTACTGTAGCATCGCCTATTACTGAAGCCACAACAGCTCCTTATCCCCTTTTTACCACATGTCCCTCGACCTAGCTTTTTTTGACACAACCTTCTGGCATTGTAAAATACCGAACCCGATAATCATTAAATAATAAGGTTTAATAGGCTAATAGCCTTAACGGAATTTTTAGGAATTTTCTAGGAATTTTCAGAGCTCGTATGACATAGGTTAAGGGGATAAGTATCGGGCCAGGGGAAAGCCTGTTTAAGGAACCCAATTTAAGTAGGAATTGATTAAGGAATTAACTTAGCTTTAATTAAACTAACCCTAAGTTATAAAAGGAAACCTAAGTTTTCGAAACTGATTAATCGATTCCGGTTATTAATCCCTATTCTTCCTCCTCGTCGCCGAACTCCACCACCTCCCCGTGCCCTAACTCACGATGCCGAACTCCTCCTTCCCTCTCTTCCTCGCGCGCGCGCACCCCAGCACCCGCCGGCTCTCCTCTTCTCCCTCGAGCCACACCGTTGACTCTACTCCTAACGCAGGCACCACAGGCCGCCATCCTCGTGCCCTAGCTTCACCGTGGTTCTTCGTTGGAGTCGCGCCAATCGAAGCCGCACCGACGTTGCTGCCCTCTCAGTCGATCTTCTGCCGTCCGCGCCGTACCCTAGCTCCGATGCATCGCCAATGCTGCCGTGCCATCTCACAGTTGTTGGTACCCTTCGATTGTGCTGAGCACCTGAGCCAGTAACAACCCTTACCAGCTCCACTGTCCTACTCGCGTTGATATCACCATGTGTCGACCGCCGGTGTTGCCTTTTTACCACACAAGCAGTCGACGTTGAGTGTGTTCAAGCCAGCTACCACCGAGAGTAGATTAGCTCTGTGCTCTTGTGCTATTGAGCTGTCAGTTGTAGATTCGTTCATCAGGGCAGCCCTGATCTTTCATCGAGCAGTTACAAAGCTGGATTGTGTTAAGTTTGGGAAGGTGATCGATTAAGGTGAGTTTTGTTTCTATTTTCCAGGATTTTTATTATAGACCTAATTGCTCTAGGAATAGGATTTGGATTGATAATTGAAGTGGATGATTTACTGTTGGTTTTGGTATCAACAGAGCAATATTTTGTTGAGGTTTAGGCATTTGGTCGTTTCCTGCATTATCAGGGTGAGTTTTCATCAGTGGTTGTCTTTTGGATTCCCTATTGTTGATCTGTTCTATTAGGATTGCTAATGAATTGTTAAATCATGTTCAGCTTAGATCACATATGGATATGTGGAAGGGATTGTTGAAAATGAATGGATGGTAGATGAGGTGTGTTAACTAAAAATGTTGATTTTCATATGGTGGGACGAGAGTGAGATTGAAGTGAAGGAATTGTGGGTTGAATTAAACCTAATTAGATTAAGGATTTAGGTTAATTATTGTGATTAGGGTTTTATCTATGGGTTTGGATCTTTGGGTTTAGCTAGTTGTCGCTTATTTAACTAGCTAAACTATATATTATATGATTATGCAGGACGTTGATTTGAGACGAGCGCCTCGATGCGGGTATTGTTTAGCTCGATCTACATTTAAGGCGGGTACTTCTTACTTTGTCTCTTTAGTTCTTTGAACTTAATGCATGAGCTATTTTTGGATAAGGACTGTTACCTTGACTCCACTCTTATTTTTCCTGTGCTTGATACTTCCACTCGATCTTTGAGATATTCGTTTCCATATCGATACAGTCTCTTGTTGTTGTCCATGATTAGTCGCAGATACTAGATACCATGTTTGTATGCTTTGACTGTTGTTTATTACATACTATAATGAGCATGCTGGCTTCATGTAGCATACCTAATTTCTACTTTTATTTGTATGATGATTGTTGCATTTGGCGCATCATATCATGGCATGCATATCAACGACCAATTCTCCCTTGCGATCGAGAGAGTCGTTGACCAGGGCCGCATCCTCGGTCACTCGAGAGAGTGGTAGTTAGAGTTGATGTCGCTTGTCCTGTTGTGTCGTATACGGCCACTCATGGGTAATGGTAGCTGAGTACGAGCAGTAGGGACCCCATCGCAGATGTAGCTAGTTAGCTACTATGCAACTGTCCCATCGGTCACTCGTGTGAGTGGTAGCTGGAGTGGTGTACAGTCTGTCACTGACCCGGCCTCTCGACCATACAGGGGTTATGGTGCAGAGAGGTGGGAGGGAGTGACCATCCGTGCATACGCTGTTGTTATTATATTTGTTTTAGCTGCTGCTATCTATATATGTTGTTATTGCTTACTTACTGTTGTTGTTCACATATGCTGATATGCTTACTTGTCTTGAGATATATTCTCATCGTAGATGTTTAGTTATTGGAAATTTGTATATACTTTACTTATTACCTCTGTAGTTATGAGCAGTATTGTAGCAGATTAGTACCAGTTCTGATCTACTATACCTAGCCTAGGATATGACTTCAGGTATGAGCATTTATTATGATTCTATTTTAGTATCTGCTATTCCTCTTATGAGACTGTATTCCTTTTGGCATTCTCTATTGGTTTATTTTGTTCATGCACTATCTTATCTTTACCCGTTGAGTTCCAATACTCACCACCTCGCAATTTGGTTTTCTTTCGCCAGGTAACAGGTAGATGAGTCATGGATGCTTGGAGAGTCCCGGCTGTCAGTCCCACGTCACACTCAAGGATGGTTTCTTTTTGGATTTTGTTACTGTTTGGGTGATATGTTAATTTTGCGTATTTTGCTTTTGAACAAGTCATTGTGGATTTTTGGAGTATTTTTGGTTAATGTCGTTGTTGGTCTTATGTTCGTATTGTTTTGTGTTTTCCGCTGCGTTTACATTGTTGTATGTTTACTTTCAGCCGTGTATGCTCATTAAACTGCGTGGTTGTGTTTATTTTGTTCCAGCCGAGTGAGCTGATGGTATAAACTGCGTGGTTGTGTATATATTCCAGCCGAATGTGGCTGATGTATATTTTGTATGTAGAAATGTTTCAGATTGTCACCCGTACAAGGGAGATGCTGTCGAAATTTCTTCGGACAAGGACTCCTCTGGGGCGTGACAGGCACGATTTTCTAAGACGATCCTACGGCCAGCGTTGCTTTTAACCCTATGGCTGGCGCCAGCTACCTTGTGTATGGATCACATGATTGACGCTGATGACGAGGCATTGTATTCCCCCTACCTACTATAAATGGGTTGCTTCTCTCATTGGGACTTCTCGTTAATAGCTGAAGTCCCCTTCTCTTCTCTTCTTCTATTCGCACCTTTACTTTCCGATCTTCTGTTCATGGCCTTAGACTTTCCATGGATTCTCCCCCACCTAGGTATACTCCGAGTCTCCACTTTCAGTGGTGTGGATCTGGACAATCTCCGCTTTGTGGATGAAGTGTCCACTGCCATATATATCATCATACCCTCTAAGGTCCATCAACTTTTTAGACTACCTCAGGGCTATATGACCTTTTTCAAAGAACAAGTGGTGGTGGGCCTTCGTTTTCCTATCCACCCATTCTTTTCCAATGTGAGTCGCTCCTTTCACATTCCGCTTTGTCAACTCACCCCCAACTCCATTTGAATCCTGTGCAGGTTTGTTCTGATAAGTGATCTATGCGATATTCAATAGACTCCTTGCCTATTTCACTGCTTCTGCACCCCTTGGTGCTACAGTGAAGGTATTTTCCACTTCCAGGCTTGTACTCAGACCAACCTCTTTGCACTCTTACCTCCTTCGGGGGCAGAATGGAAAGAGTGGAGAGGTGAATAGTGATCATCGAAAATCGTTATCGATTCAAAGTACACAATAGAAAGTAATAACGAAAATAATGCTAACACACCAAGTTTTTACTTGGTTCGGAGCCTTTGTCGACTCCTACTCCAAGACTCGTACTCGTCGAGTGCTTTCGTTGGGTAATACACTAATAGTTCGTGAAAAGAGTTACAAGATTAGTACAAGAACTATAAAAGTAAATTACTGACAACAAGGAAATTAAAACTGAGTTGCAGGTTGTCGGAGGTGCTTCGCAACGTCGTAGGAGTGTCTTTGGAGCAGTGCGCAATAGAGAAATAATGGTAGAAAGTTGTGTTTCATGCTCTGGCAGAAGGCTTCTTATATAGGTAGCTCCAGGCGCCTGGACTGTGATGTCGGCCCAGCCAATCAGCGAGCTCCACGTTTGCGACGAGATAAACTTTTGCATTTCGGACGCCCTGACCAGTTCCGGGCGCCCGGATCCCTTCCGGGCACTCGAACCCCTCTTTTCCAGCAACTCTTTTTCCTGCAAGAAAAGGTTAGTCTGAGGCAATAAAAATTATATTATCCTGCAAAACAAAGTTAGTATAGTATAACAAATAGAGTATTAATTAGATTCTGTCTCCTCGAGATCAGAATTTAGTCAAGATCTCGACTTAGATTTCCCAAATGGATCTAAGTTGGACCCAACCTGTTATTTGAGGCTCATACTGCTACTCCATAGTCCTGACCAACGTCAGCTTCCGTTCCCGATCCACAACTCCTGAGCGACCCTATTATTCTGCCAGAAGTCCGAATAGGAGATGATCGAGGGAAGGCCCCGGTTGTTAAAGAAGAGATCGATCTGAAACGACAATCTATACCCAACGCCTCGGTCGGACCTTCTCCTCCTCGACCGACCACTTCTTCTCAATATGGCCCTTCCATTCCCCCTAGGCCTACCTCCTCTCCACCTAGCCCCGCTACTCAACCTAGGCCTACGTCCTCCCAACCTGACCCCTCTACTTAATTTGGGCCTAATTCCTCTCAACTTGACCCTAGCGGGACCGCTCCCGGCTCATCCTGGTCTCGCTATTCCCGCCTCCGTGCTACTCTACCTTCAGAGTGGGGGTTACGTCGCTACCCGGCCGCCCCTGCTCGCGACATCCTACTATGGGGACAACTAGCGACTTAGTGGGAGCAGACTATGAAAGAGATGAATACCTTCTCACTGCCTGCTCAGGTGGACATGCCCTCTAAAACTGCCACCATGGTAAGCTTCTGCTTTCTCTTACGGCTCCCCTCCTCCTATTTTGACTATCTATTCTTATGAATGGATGTTTGCCCAGTCACTACGCTTAAATCAGACGTTCTTGCATATACATCGGTTGAATAAGATCTTAAAGGATCGAGTTGATAACATAGAGTCTCAACTTTCTGACCCTTCTTCGGTTGTGTTCCAACTAAAGGCAGAGGTGGAGACCCTAAGAAAGATGAATGCCTCACAGGAACATGCCCTAGGCAAAGCTTTACTGGAGACTAACCAGCTAAGGGATGATAAAAAGAGACTTGAAGTTCTTCTACAGTCATCTGAGGCTAAGTGTCAAGAGGAACTAACCCTCAAGGAGAAGGCACAGTTGGAGTTGGCTCAACAAATTGCAACCCTTGAGGACCTCCAGCTCCTGTATAAACAAGAGATGAGCCGTTTGACCAAGGAACTTAACTCTAAGGACCTGCTCCTCACAGATCATAGAAAGGATCTAGAATCTCATACTACAGAGCTGGACTCGCTGCGGGTAGAGCTGTCTCAAGCCTGATCAGCACTGTCTCAGTCAACCCAGGCCTTGGAAACTTAGAGGGCGGGGGAGAACGAGCGTCGTTTGGTTGATCGGGCAAAATACCTGCACTCTCTAGAGTTTGGCTTTCAAGTGAGAGATCATTTTGTCCAATCTCTAGCCTATGAAGCGGTAGGAGCATTCCAACAACTCTAAGAGGGAGGGTACCTGTCATTTGATCCTCCGGATGATTTCTTGGACCACCCTCGGATTATTAGAAAAATGTCGGATGATGTTTTTTTTTCAGAATTTCAATGACTTCTAGCACATGTATTGTCTTATTGTTTTAATTATGAAAGCTTCTTTTATGGCTCCCTAGTACTTTTCTTATGGGTTTTCCTATTTTCCTTGGGCTAGATTTACATGTGTAAGTGAGGTATAGTGCGTTAGGTCACCAGCTCCCGAACTATATGTGATAGATCTTTTTGGATCTTTGCTCATCTCGGCTCACCCCACCTGAGGTGACCAGCCCGGGCTGAAGAGCTTGATCTGAAGTTGGTAGTAGGATCTATCTAAGTCCTACGTTTGTGACTCGAAGACTTCCAATGAGGCCTTCCGAAGCGCCTGACCAAAAGCTTGACTCGGGCCAGGTTTAACCGGCCAGGGTTTTCCTCGTGTGCCTCTAACTCTTATCTCTGAGTCTGAGTACTTTCTATCAAACAACCACTGCTAAAAAGAATCCTACTCTTAGATACGATAGGGTTGGAGGTAATTAGCACTCCAGGGGCACTCCAACCTTCTACCTTGAGCATCTTCTAGGTAATAATTGTTGGTGCGGTTAGCACTAACGGTCTAACCCAGGTTTTGATGAATGACAAAATAGGTTAAGTTAGTTTTGTTGTTAATCTAATACTCTGATCGAGTGTGCAGGCGAAGTCCAGACAGGTCGACGAGCTGACTGGATGTCTGGCACGAAGCCCAGCTAGGTCAACGATCCAACCGGATAGCTGGCACGAAGTCCAAACGGGTCGACGGGCTAACCGGACGTTTGGCACGAAGTCCAGCTAGGTCGACGGGCTGACCGGATAGCTGGCATGAAGTCCAAATGGGTTGAAGGGCTGACCGGACATTTGGCACGAAGTCCAGCTAGGTCGACGGGTTGACCGGATAGTTGGCACGAAGTCTAGACGGGTCGAAGGGCTGACCGGACGTCTGGCAAGTAAGTAAAGGTAAGTCACTGAAGGGGAGTGACTGTGAGGACGCGTTCCTGGTAAGGGAACTTAGGCGTCGATCCAACTTAGATCCATTTTGAAAATCTAAGTTGAGATCGTGACTAGATTCCGGTCTCGGAAATACGGAATCTAAGTTATACTCTTTATGTTAATATTATAAACTGTGCTAATACTTTGTTTTGCAGGCTATACATTATATATTTGTCTCGGACTAACCTTGTCTTGCAGGAGAAGGAGTTTCTGGAGAAAGGTGGTCCGGGCGCCCGGAGGTAAGTTTTATCCCCTGACGCGACGTCGACACGTGGAGCTCGCTGGTTAGGCCTGTTATGTCACACCAGGGCGCCCCGAAGGGATGCGGGCGCCCCGGGCATCCTATAAAAGAAGGGTCAGGGGTGGAGCCTCAAGACACAACTCAAAACAAACGATCTGCTCACTTGTGCTCCTGCGACGCTGCGAAACTCCGACAACACACTCTTTTCTTTTGATTTCTTCCTTGTCAGTACTGCCTTATTTTTCATTAGCAACTATATTTTCAATTGTAAAACAATTATTCGAATTTCTAGTGAATTTCCCAACGAAAGCACTCAACAAGTGCGGGCCTTGGAGTAGGAGTCGACACAGGCTCCGAACCAAGTAAAAAGAACTTGTGTTAGCCTTGTTTCTTTTCGCTTATATTTTCTGCTGCGCTTAACTCTTTTCGACGAAAGCTTTTAAATCGATATTCACCCCCCCCTCCTCTATCGAAATTCACGATCCAACAATAAACACCAGGCGCAAGCTTCTTAATGACCTCATAAGGGTCGTCCCATTGAGGTGCTAACTTAGTTACCTCCTCGACCAGTCTGATCCTCTTCCATACTAAATCCCTTTCTTCGAAGAAGCGGGGGATCACCTTCTTGTCATAAGTTTGCCTCATCCTCTGTCGGTACGCGATTAACCGGGAAGCCATCCTTTCCTAGGTTTCACTGATTAAATCTAACTCTAGAAGTTGCCACTCAACATTCTCAGGGTCATATAGTAACCGCTGATCCGACGAAACACCTACCTCGACCGGCACGATCGCTTCATTGCCGTAGGTGAGATGGAAAGGAGTAAGTCTCGTACTCTCTCGTGGAGTCGTGCAATACGCCCAAAGAATGCTGGGGAGCTCTTCGACCCATTCGTCTCCTACATGATCCAGTTTGACCTTCAGCCTACCAACTATCTCTTTGTTGGTGAGCTTGGTTTTCCCATTGCTTTGCGGGTAGGCCACAAAAGTGAAAGCCTGAGTGATGCCAAATCCTCGACACCATTCCTGAATCTTGCGTCCTTGGAACTGTCACCCATTGTTTGAGACCAACTTGTGAAGGATTTTGAATCGGCACAAGATGTTATTCCATAGGAATTGGATGACAACTCCTTCTGTTATCCTATCCAGGGCTTCTGCCTCCACCCACTTGGAGAAGTAATACACCGTCATAAGTAGAAATCACTTCTGCCTGGGAGCCATAGGGAATGACCCCACTATGTCCATGTCCCATTGGTTGAAGGGGCAAGAGATTGTTGAGGTTCTCAATCTCGGTCGGCCTATGAGTAAGGTTTTGATGTTTTTAGCAGGAGAGGCAGATGATTACTAGCTACTGGGTATCTCTTTGCAAGGTGGGATAAAAATACCTGGCCAGGATTATCTTACGAGCCAACGTTCTTCCTCCTGAGTGGTTACCGCAGCATCCTTGATGAACCTCTTGCAAGGCATATTCTGCTTCATCCGTGTTGGTGCAGCGAAGACCGGCAAGAGGGGGTGAATTGCTGAAAACAAAAACAAACTATACCCTCCTCGGATTTCAACTCAGAATTTAAATCAGAAATAAAATAACAGCAACTAAATTAATGAAACAGAAAAAGAAATAGGAACAGAAAAGACTCAGGGATTTAACCTAGTTACAACCAAGGAGGTTGTTAATTCAGGACAGTAGAAAAGAGCGCAGTAAGAAAAATCTCCTTCTCTGAAGGCGGAGAAGCCTTTTACACTTTTGAAGCTCACTAGTTGCTTAGGAATTGCTTATAGATTGATTGCTTGAGTTGTTGTTGAATTCCTAGCTCCAGAGGCCTTTTTATAGCTCCTGGAAAGTCTATCCCGAGGGTCCAAGGCGCCTCCAACAAGGTTCAAGGCGCCTCCAACTCGGTCAGCAGATAAAACTTTATCCACACGCAAACGGTCAAAACTGACCTGTTGAGGGCGCCTTCAATAGGGTTGAAGGTGCCTTCAAGGGCGCCTTCAAGGGCGCCTCCAATCCTGCTGGAGGCGCCTCCAAGCTGGCAGCACAGATTCCAGCTTGGTTTTTTCAGCTTCCGACGCTCCGTTCTTTTGAGTGATTACGGCCAACCGGAATAGGGCTCACCCGAACCCAATTCCTGGCTTTTTCCTCGAGCAGCCTTCCGTTCCGGCTTAACGTCCCTCGAACACCGCGCACGCTCTTCACGCCCACCGGAGTACTCTTCCGCAGCTCTCTCGTCCTTATGACGCACCAAGCCCATCGGCTCCCTTCCCGTGCCGTCCTTCTCGCTAGCTGTGTCTTCCGCTCGACTTCCTGTGCTCCTAAGCTCCTGCACACTCAGACACAGGGATCAAACACAGCAGCACCTAACTAACTTGGTTGATACATCAAAACTATCACAGGGTCCAACAATCTCCCCCTTTTTGATGTGCATCAACCCATGTTCAAGTTAGGGTTAAAATAGACATAAAGAGTAATTTTAAAGAAAAAATTACTAAACTAACAAGTTAAACATAATTTTTGCAATTAGTAAAATTGCAACATTTTTTTAAAAAAATATTGCAACACTTTTATAAAAAAATTAAGTTTTCTCTAACTCCCCCTAAACTTGTACATTTCTCTACCCCTTTGATCACAGTAAAAATGGGGTCTTAAGAATTTTCAAGTACGATTGAAGTTTTTGAAAATTTTTCTAAGTTAAAAATGAATTTTTGAAAAAATTGCTAAGTTAAAATCAATTTTCCAAAAAAATCTAAGTAAAAAAAAATCCTAAGTAAATGTTCAAATGTTCCAAAAAAAAATTCTAAGTCAAGTGAATGATTTTTTAGAATTTTCCAGAAGAAAATTTCTAACTCAAAAAATTAAGTTAGAATTTTTTTAAAAAAAATTTCTAAGGAATTTTTGTTTATTTTAACAAACATTTGATAAACTTTCAAAGCATTATTTAATTCTTGTTTAATGCTTTTTCAGAAAGTTAATTAAACATTCTCTTTCAATATTTTAGCTTCCAGGTCGTGGCGAGGCACTAGGCCTTCTTGGTTATTAGAGCAACAATCACTTCCTTAGACAAAGCTTCCATAAAGAATTTCAATGTTTAATTTTCTCACTGTAAGCTTTTAATTTTTGAAAAATTAATTAAGCACAGATTTTGAAACCCAATAAAGGTTCCTACCTACAGGGTTATTTATATACTTAGGGGGTACATATTTTTGGGTATTCTTCTAAGTTGACCCTGATGGTTTCTAATGTACCAGTTCAATTTTCCATAAATTTTAATTTTTGAATTTGGAAATCTATTTAAACATGTATTATTTCTTAATTTCTCAATTTCTAATTTTAGATTTTTATTTTTAGATTTTAAATTTTCATTTTCTTTTTCTAATTGATCTAATTCTTTAGACAAAGCTTTAATAAACTCAAAAGACTGTTTAGAGTTTAGGGCACGTACCTTACTTACCTCATCTTGCGATGCTCCCCCTTCATCATTGCTTTCTCCTTCTGATGTTTCTCCCCCTTCATCTATGCTCATTTCTGAGCTGGACGTTTCTTCTAGCTGATGGTTGGCCATCAGTGCTAGTCCCGAGAATTCTTCGACTTCGGAGTCGGAGGACGACGAATCATCCCACGTGGCCTTTAGATTGTGTTTGGGTCGAGTAGGCTTCTTGCTCCTTTCCTTACTTTTGCTCTTCAGTTTTGGACAGTCATCTTTGATATGTCCTTCTTCGTTGCAATTGTAATAACGAACCACCCTTTTCTTTCGCTGGAGCTTTTTTTACTGCAATCTAAATTTGTTAGAATTTACAAATTTATTAAACCGTCTTACCAGTAGTGCCACTTCGGATTCGTCGATCGAAGCTTCGGAATCGGGATCGTCTCTCCTTGCTTGTAGGGCGACGTCGAGGTTTGACTTCACTACTTCTTTAGGCTCTGCAATCCGAGACTCGTGAAGTTCAAAGGTAGAAAATAAACTTTCTAAGGTACTTACCTCAAGGTCCTTAGAGATGTAGTAAGCATCTACTAAGGACGTCCATTCCGGAGTCCTCGGGAAGGCGTTGAGCGCGTATTGGATGGAGTCTCGGATCATTACCGTTTCACCGAGATTCGTCAATTGCGTTATCAGCTCCTTGATCCGTGCTTGGAGTTGCGCTACCTTCTCGCCGGTGTTCATTCGGAGATTCGTTAGTTGTGTTCGAAGAATGTCGCGCCTCGCTAGCTTTGCTTCCGAGGTGCCTTCGTGGAGCTCTAGGAATTTCTCCCAGAGGTCTTTTGCGGAGTCGTAGCTTCCGATCCGACTTACCTCTTGGGGCGGAAGAACGCTGAGCAAGTGAAACTCAGCTTTTCCGTTCGCCACGAAATCTGCCTGCTCCTTCTTCATCCATTGGAACTCTTCTTTGTCTTTAGGAGCTGCAAAACCGTATTTCATTGTTAGTAAGATATCGAACTCGGTTTTGAAGAATACCTCCATTTTTCGCTTCCATGTAGCGAAATCTCCGTCGAACTTCGGGGGATGGATGTTCGCGCCGGCCATTGTCTTGATCGTAGTGCTTCAGTTGGCGGTTAGTCCTTCTGAGGTGATCAGGCTCTGATACCAATTGTTTGTGCAGCGAAGACCGGCAAGAGGGGGGTGAATTGCTGAAAACAAAAACAAACTATACCCTCCTCGGATTTCAACTCAGAATTTAAATCAGAAATAAAATAACAGCAACTAAATTAATGAAACAGAAAAAGAAATAGGAACAGAAAAGACTCAGGGATTTAACCTGGTTACAACCAAGGAAGTTGTTAATCCAGGACAGTAGAAAAGAGCGCAGTAAGAAAAATCTCCTTCTCTGAAGGCGGAGAAGCCTTTTACACTTTTGAAGCTCACTAGTTGCTTAGGAATTGCTTACAGATTGATTGCTTGAGTTGTTGTTGAATTCCTAGCTCCACGGACCTTTTTATAGCTCCTGAAAAGTCTATCCCGAGGGTCCAAGGCGCCTCCAACAAGGTTCAAGGTGCCTCCAGCTCGGTCAGCGGATAAAACTTTATCCGCACGCAAACGGTTAAAATTGACCTGTTGAGGGCGCCTTCAACAGGGTTGAAGGCGCCTTCAAGGGCGCCTTCCAGGGCACCTCCAATCCTGCTGGAGGCGCCTCCAAGCTGGCAGCACAGATTCCAGCTTGGTTTTTCCAGCTTCCGACGCTCCGTTCTTTTTGGGTGATTGCGACCAACCGGAATAGGGCTCACCCGAACCTAATTCTCGTCCTTTTCCTCGAGCAGCCTTTTGTCCCGGCTTAACGTCCCTCGAACGCCGTGCACGCTCTTCACGCCCACCGGAGTACTCTTCCGCAGCTCTCTCGTCCTTCGGACGCACCGAGCCCGTCGGCTCCCTTCCCGTGCCGTCCTTCTCGCTAGCTGAGTCTTCCGCTCGACTTCCTGTGCTCCTAAGCTCCTGCACACTCAGACACAGGGATCAAACACAGCAAGACCTAACTAACTTGGTTGATCACATCAAAACTATCACGGGGTCCAACAATCCGGACCCAAGTATTTAAGTAGTGGCCGAAAGAACGCCCTCTTATACAATTGGTCCCCTATCAGTGTATACGTATGCACTCTTTTTCTGATGGATCTGGCTTCCTCCGCCTCAGTAGGTAAGACACCTCGTTGAAGATAGATGATCATTGGCGCTCTCCAGTCAATTAACTCATCCATATTGTTCTGTAAGTCAATTTGAGCTATCAAACAGCTCTGAGCTATTGACTTATTCAATACCCAAGTGGTCAAAGAGCTGGTCATTTTAGCTAGTTCATCAGCCCCTTGGTTATTTGTCTGAGAAATCTTCATCATTGTGACTTCCTTGAAACCCTCCTTCATTTTCTCATATTCTTCCTTGTATAACTACAACTTCTCACTATTAACCTCAAAGTTTCCTACTACTTGCCAGCTGAGAATCTGAATAAATGACCACCTGGGCGGCTCCGACGTACCGAGCCACCTGCAATCCTACCAATCACATCTCATACTTCGCCTCATTATTGGTGGCTCTGAAATTTAACCTAACGACTAGTTGCATGATATCTTCTTGAGGGAATATCAGAACTATCCCCGCTCTGCTTCCTTACTGAGTGGACGACCCATCTACATAGACCTTACAGGTTTCTTCAGAGTCAGGTTGATGGACCTCCGTCAAAAAATCTGCCGGGGCTTGCGCCTTAATCGTAGTTCAGGGCTGATATTATATATCGTATTCTCCTAACTCAGTTTCCCATTTAATGAGGCGACTAGCTACATCCATCTCTTCCCCATTGTACTATTGGTTAGGACTATAATGGGGTGGAGGGGTGCTAAGAAGTAAGGTCTTAAGCGGCGAGACATGAGGACCAATCCATAAATCAACTTTTCCAATGTCGTGTATCGGAACTCGACCCCTTTCAATAAGTTACTAAAGAAGTACACTGGCCGCTGTACATCATCTTGCTCTTTCACCAACACCGCCCCTACGACATCAGGGGTAGCTGAAAGATATACCCAGAGCGGCTCTCTCGCAATAGGCTTAAATAGAGAGGGTAAGGTTTGCAGATGCTGCTTCAGTTCCTCAAAAGCTCTGCTGCATTCATCATCCCACTGAAACTTGGCAGCCCTTCTAAGCACCTTGAAGAAGGGGAGAGTTCGGTCTACAGATCGGGATATGAACTAAGAGAGCGTTGTAATCTTGCCAACCAGCTTTTGTGCTTCCTTCAGATTCCTAGGCACCTGCATGTCCCAGAGGGCCTGAACCTTCTTCGGATTAGCTTCGATTCCTCACTCAGTAATGAGATACCCTAGGAATTTTCCTCCTTGAGCCTCAAACAAGCACTTTAGTGGATTTAACTTTAAGCCATACTGCTACAGGGTACCGCAGGTCTCTTCCACGTCGACTATAAGGCTAGTGGTTGAGGTGGATTTGATAAGGATGTCATCTACGTAAACTTTCATGTTTTGTCCGATCTACTTCCGGAAGATCTTGTCTATCATTCGCTGATAGGTAGCTCCAGCGTTGCGTAGACCGAATGACATAATCGTATAGCAGAAAGTGTCATCGGCTGTGATGAAGCTAACTTTCTCTTGATCTTCCCGAGCGAGAGGGATCTGATGGTATCGTTGATAAGTATCGAGCATACAGATCCTCTCACAACCCGAAGTAGAATCCACCATCTGGTCAATTCTTGGTAACGAGTAGCAGTCTTTGGGGTTGGCCCGGTTGAGGTCTCAGAAGTCGATACAGACCCTCCATTTATATTAGGTTTGGACACCAAGATCACGTTAGAGAGTCAGGATGAGAACTGTACCTCTTTAATGTGCCCTGCTTTCAAGAGATGATCCACTTCAGCTCGGATGATCTTATTTTATTCAGCTGAGAAGTTCTGCTTCTTCTGCTTGACTGGATGGGCATCAGGCAGAAGATATAGCTTGAGCTCAGCTACCTCGGGCTTGACTCCTGGTAGCTCCTCAGGGACCAGGCGAAGACGTCCCTATTGTGTGTCAAGCATTTGATCAGATCTGTCTTGATCTCGATGGGTAGATCGCCTGATATGTGGGTGATGCTCTTCGAGTGCTCTGGATAGAGCTGGACCTCCTCCTGAGGAATGAGTTCCTCAGGTATAGGTAAGGGCTCCTCTTGGATGACATGGATTCCGCCATCCTAGGTTCTTTGAGCCTTACGGGCCTCTACTCTCACCATGTCAATATAACACCTGTGAGAGACCAATTGCTCACCTCTGATTTCCCCGACCTAGTCTCATACAGGGAATTTAATCTTCTAATGAAAAGTGGAGATTATCGCCCGGAACTCGTGCAGTGCCGGTCTCTCCAGGATAACGTTGTACATGTTGGTGTTGCAAGGTTGCAAACATAGTCCCATATTGAAAACACATGGGAAAGATCATGAGTTTATAAAGAGAAAGATATCTCCATTGGCATGAGGCCTTTTGGGGAGAGCTCAAGAGGAAAACCATGAGGGTCTAGGCCCAAAGTGGACAATATCATGCTATTGTGGAGATATCTAAATTCTTTTCGATCCTACAGTACGAGGACAACAAATTCACCACTATGAAAGTACTTCTCTGCGTCCTCACTAGGGGCTCATTACCCAAAGATATGGCTAGCTTGATTTGGCTCGTTGGTCTTACCTCATTGCTGGTGAACCTGTACAACGAAGTGACTACGGGCTGGAGCTTACTAACGTTGATTTGCATGCCCTCAAACGCATTCTTAAATAGCACGTTGATAGAGCTTCCGGTATCAACGAAAACCTTAGCCACGCAGCTGTTGGTTATGACGTCTTTGATTATTAAGGCATCATCGTGCGGGAGCTCCAACCCATCCAGGTCTTGCAGCCCGAAACTGATTATGGGCCCAACAGCTTGTTCCTAACTGCATCCTGCAACGTGTATCTCTAGGCGACACTCATGAGATTTCTGAGCCCTAGCAGAATCTCTATCTATGGGCCCCCGGAGATCATGCCGATCTCTCGGATGGCCGCATTTCCCCTGTTCTCCTCCTCCGGGGATTCTCCCGGCTCCTTGCCTCGACCTGACTGTTGGCTTCCCTGACCTATATTTTCGGACAGGGATTTACTTGACTGACCTGCTGCGGCAGGCTGTCTAGCTAACAACCTTTGAAGCTTGGGCGCGATCTCCGGTGGAAGCAAGCCTAGCTCAGCTGCGCACCAAGAGTCACGAGCGAACTGGACGCAATCACCCGTGGCATGGGTGTGGGACCTATGGTAAGTGCAATAGCGAGGCCCCCACTGACCGGGTCTTGGGGCTTGGACAGTTTTTACCCGTTGAGCCGTCCTGGAGTCCTGACCGAGCGACAATCATGGTTGAGCATCCTGGGAGTGGGGAAAAGGGCGAGCTGGAGGTTGGGGCAGCCTTTTCTCCTGCTTGTTAGTAGGGGTAGGTACCTTGTCTACTTTCCGCCGAGCCGCTTGGGCTTATTCTACGTTAATGTAGCTAGCGGTCTTCCCCAGCATCTCATCAAAGTTCTTTACGAGCTCCCGAATAAGGGCTCGGAAGAACTCTCCCTCCACCAGACCATGGGAGTAGGCGTTCATCAATATTTCTGAGGTAGCGGACGGGACGTCTTGGGCTACCTAGTTAAAACATTTGATATAACTTCTCAGGGGCTCAGCAGACCCCTGTTTGAGGGCAAAGAGATAGTGGTCTGTCTTCTAATACTTCCTACTATTGGCAAAATGGCGTAGGAAAACAGTCTTGAAGTCTTGGAACCAAGTAATGGACCCGTTCGACAGTCTATTGAACCATTTTTGCGTCGAGCTGGACAAAGTGTTTAAGAACACCCGACACTTGATGGCGTCACTATATTGGTGAAAAGCGCGGCATTCTAAAACTTTAGGACATGGTCCTCTGGGTCCTTGCTACCATCATATTCTTCAATAGTTGGGGACTTGTACCCCTTCGGTAGCTTTTCCTCAAGTACCCTTAGAGAGAAGGGCACTTGCTCTTCAGGTACTGTTGGTTAGTCCTAGGAAAACGTATCGGTTTCACTATATAAAAATTTTTGTACAAGTGTCGAACCTTTCCTTAAATAACCTATTGTGTTCTTTAGAAGTTAAATTAGGAATCGCAGACGGAACTTAACATCATTGATTCCAAATTTAACTTATCTGTTCTTAATGATTTAGATTTGAATCGCAAGTGGAACTTAACACTATTGATTCAAATCTACCTAAGTTATTAATTCCATAAATATTAATTTCCAAAATTGACTTCCAGGACAGCATGGCGAGGCACATGGCCTTCTTGGATATGGGAGCAACCACCACCGCCTAGGCAAAGCCTTTTAAGGAAAGCTAATATTTATTTCCTTAAATAACTCTAGGTTAACCAAAAAGAACAATCGAATCACAAATTCGAAAAAGAAGAAAACACAAACTCGAAAAATAAATTCAAAAAACTAAATCTAATTGCCTCTTGTATTTAGAATTCTTACAAAGAAAATAAATAGTATGATGCGGAAGAAAATTACTAGTTATACCTTCTCTTTGTAAGCTAATGACCTCGAGATCTTCTGCAGTATTCCTCGCCTCGCCTTGGACGTCGTGTGGGCGACGATCCTCCAAGATGAACACCACCCAAAAGCTTCCTCCTCTTCTTCTAAAATCCGGTCACAAACACCACCAAGGAGAAGAGAGCAAAAGGGAAAAGAGAGAAGAGAGGAAGGGCCGACCACTTGATGATCTCCAAGCAAGAGAATAAGAATTGTGTCTCATGAAGCTCCCTCACCCCTTCTTTTATATTACTTGCCCAAGGCAAATAAGAAAAAACTTTTTACAATTTTCCTTTTCCCTTTTTATTTTCCTTTTCTTTCCTCTTGATTTAATCAATCACCAAATCAATGGTTGTGATCAATCCTATTTGATTTAGGATTGTGTTTGGCCGGCCCCTTGCTTGGGCACCAAGCAAGGTGGTCGGCCACCATATTTAAGAAAGAAGAAGAAAAAAAAATTTAATAAAATTTTACAAGAAAAAATTCTTATAAAATTTTACAAGAAAAAATTCTTATAAAATTTTAGAAGCTCTCTTTCCTAGAGTTAAAAAAGGAAAGTTTTAAAAAATTAAAATCATGTTTTAAAATTTAAAAACTTCTCTTATAAAATTTCCTTTTTAACATGATGATAAAAAATTTTAATTTTAAAACTTTTCTCCCTTTTTTTCTTAAACCATGAGGATGGTCAAAAAAGGAAAGTTTTAAAACTTTTAAAACTCTCTATTAAAACATGTGGCTAAATTCAAATAAGGAAAGTTTTTAAAATCAAAATCTCTCTTTTAAAACTTATAGTTTTCTACAAAGAGAAGATTTTAAAAATTCAAAAACAACACTCCTTGTTTGAATATTGTGGTCTGCCCCTACTAGCTTGGTCACCAAGCAATAGGGCCGGCCCTTTAAGAGGAGATGTGGCCGGCCATTGCTTGGTCACCAAGCAATGGACCGGCCCCCTTCTTGGACACCAAGAAGAGTCTTACTTTTGGATGGACTTGAGGCAATAATGAGGCTACGACAGAGACCTAGAGGAGAAATTAATTTTGGCCTTCCGATGAGCTTGAGTATCCCGTGCTCGCCCCGAACACACAACTCAAGATCATCGATAATAACTCATTCCACTAGAGAGTTATTACCGCACTACCGCACCAATCCCAAATTACATTATGGGCTCCTTCTTATCATGAGTGTGTTAGTCTCCCTGTGTTTAAGATAACAAATGTCCACTAATTAAGTAAGTTACTAATAACTCACTTAATTAATATCTAGCTCCAAGAGTAGTACCACTCAACTTCATTGTCATGTCGGACTAAGTCCACCTGCAGGGTTTAACATGACAATCCTTATGAGCTCCTCTTGGGAACATTCTCAACCTAGATAACTAGGACACAGATTCCTTCTATAATCAACAATACACACTATAAGTAATATCATTTCCCAACTTATCGGGCATATTGATTTATCGAGCTAAACCTCACCCTTTGATAAGTCAAAGAAATAAACATTAAATATATGTGCTTGTTATTATATTAGGATTAAGAGCACACACTTCCATAATAACTAAGGTCTAGTTCTTTTACTAAGTCAGTACAAAAAGAACTTACCTAAATGGTCCTACTCAATACACTTAAAGTGTATCAGTGTAATTTATTAGTCAAGATAAACTAATACTTAATTACACTACGACTATTCTGATGGTTTGTTCCTTTCCATCTTAGTCGTGAGCAACTGTTTATAATTTATAGAGAACCGACAACATGATCTTCTGAGTGTGACACCACACTCCATGTTATCTACTATATAAATTAATTGAATAATTACATTTAACAAATAAATACAGATATTGACCAATGTGATTCTTTTATTTCAAAATAAATGTTTACAAAAGCTAGGCTTTTAGTATACACTCCAACAGGTACCTCCTTGGGCTCCTCCCGGAGGACTATGACTTTCCTCTTCTTTGAATCCCTATGCAGAGAGCTTTCGGCAATGGAGGTCTGTGGTTGTTCCTTTTTATTATAATAGTCTGGACCCTTGTTGTAAAAGTCCGGGCAAGGCTCTTGGTAGAAGGCTTGAGGGAAATCCTCAAGCTGTTTTCTTTTAGATCCCCTGTCTGAGACACGGGTCTGGTCCTTGGAAATTGTGGGCATCTTGCGTGGGTGTGAAGAGGTAGTCTATTTTTCGGAAGCTGCTCACCTCTTGGCCTCCTTGAACAGTTCATATGCTCCTGCTGTCATGGTGACGTTGATTCTTCCAGTATCCTCCATCTTCACATTCTAGAACATGCAAAGAAAGTTCCCACAGACGGTGTCAAATTGATCATATCCGGAATCTGAGTCAGACAAAGGTCGGCTGAGGTGTTGTCGGTGTTGACAGAGAGGCGACTAGGACACCCTTATCGTATGTGCCCAAGAGAACAGACCTCCACGTGGTGCTGATGGACTGTGGTAACTAAGCCGGCGGTACTTGAGCTCTGCGCGCACTCACACAAGCACCCAGAACGTTAGAGATTAGACACCAGGGAAAAAATACTCGGCGCAGACCCTCCGACGTTCAAGTCAGGTACTTTCCCCAGAAGAACAGTGTACGAAGGAAAAAGAACTATAAAAAATAAGTGCGAATGTGCGAGAGAGCGTACCTGCTCAAGGGAGAGGACCTCCCTTTTTATACGACAGTGCGTACCTCTGGAGCCTGACCGATGTCAGAGAATGTTGGGTGTTATAAACTGTCGGGTGATGGAGGACGCGTGGCACCCTTCCATAGACTGGAAGAAGATTCCATTCGTAGATGACCACAGACCATTGGAATATTTCTTAATATACAGTAGTTATTCTCTGACAAACGGTTACGATTCTTTGATCTTGTTGTCGCCTAGTGCCTTCTGTCTCGCCCGGGTTTGGCTAGGGACAGCTCGGGATGATTTTTCAGGTATAACAACCAGCTCGAGTCTTGTTGAGAAGGACGAGCTGTGGTGAGAGCCCCATCTTCCCGTTTGGATTGCTAAAGAGCTTACCGAGAGTTGATCTACTGAGAGCACCAGACCTAGATATGTAGACCAAGATGAGAAAACCCGACCAGTCAGAACAGGTCAGACATTATCTCAGTTGCACATCATGTCTTAGGTTTGGGATCCTGATCTGTAAGCACCCAACCGGGAATTATGCGGCTGATGACGCCAGACAATCCTACTTCTTCTTTTCCTAATTACTGACTGTCACGTTCTCCTGACTACTGACCGCTACGTCCCCTTGACTTCTGACTATCACGTCCTCTTGACTTTTGACTACCTGATTTTATCGGGCCCTATCATTATGTACCGTATAAGTGATCGTCCAATGTTTAGCTATCTTTTGGTAAATTTCTAGGCAGACAGTAAAGGAAGACGAGATGTCTGTGTATGAGGATTGGAGAGAAGTTATAGAGCCCTTAGTTTTATCTGGCACTTGAAATATTGATCCAGATAGGTTTGGTGTTGAGCAATATTTTTCAGCCAAGACTCCAGTTTCATCAAGATCATTTCAAATTGATAGTCGCTACGGATTTGGAATGGTGCCTTTAGCTGATCTGTGAATAACCTTCTTTGTGTCTAGATGTTTAATTGATTGCTTTTGTCTGTATATGCAAATAGCAATTTTCATTTTGTTTAAATACAATTTTCCTGAAATCATTCTTTGGCTTAGTTTTTAAAATGTATTTCAGCTTCAATCACAAAACAGGAGCTGAACATGTCCATTTTACCTCAGTAACTTCTTCGTCTAGCTCAGATGATGATGGAGATAGTGATATCAGTTATGAGTCTCATGATGGTGAATCATTGTTATGAGCGGTGAATCATTGGAACTAGAAACTTATGGAAAGATATGACATATTCGTGATCAACAATAATTAAGATATATAAATATATATCCAGAAAAGATGACATATTCGTCCTCTCTTTGTAGAAAAATGCAAGATTTTCAGTAGTCTAGAAGAGATGACTTTCACGTAATATATATCTTATTTTGATGATCTTATAATAGTATTCGAGGATCAAGACAATTGTATGCGATGCTCGTTCAGGTCTTCTACTTAATTTACTAATGGATTGCAATGTCTGATTTTTTGTGAAAAGTTCTCTAGTTCTGACAATTGTTGATTAAATAATATCTTGGATGCTCAAATTACATTATATAAATAAACCCAAGCGAAAAGAATTAATGGATCGATGCCTAACTTCTGACATTTACATAAATACTTTATTAACTATTAATTCTTTTAGTTATAAAATATTTTACGGCTTTGTTTTGTTGGAGTTTTTAATTTCGGGTATATTTTCAAGTGTTTATTTATGGAAAACTATGTCCTATGGCTTAACTCTGTGTTGTGTTTACTTTGGACGATGAATTTTTTATCAGTGGAAAAGCAGTCTAATTTACTCTTTATTTAACCATCCCCTGCATGCTGAATAAAAAAAGTTACACAAGAAAAGAATTTCCTCTCTTTTCTTTTACTTTGGTTTCTTTTTCTTTTTTTTTTTCTCTCTATAAAATAAAAGTAAACGCAACATAATTAATCCCTATCCACTAAAATAGTACATGAGCTACTAATATTGACCTTTCAGCGAAGACTATTTTTGAACCAGGAATTTATACAATAATTTTCAATATTTAAAGTATAAAAACTTAGTACTGTTAATATAACACAGATATCTTTGTACTTAAAGCAACTGTATCATTTTCAGATCAATTAGAAATGTTTATTGTAGACAATTTTCAGCTAACCAATTATAAACAATAATTAATTATATGTTTAAAATACACATAACTTTTGGTTTCTTGAATACAAATCCATTTACTAATATTACGTATATAATCAACTCCACACTTCACATTAAAACTTAGGATTTAAAAACATATATATTATTAAAGTTACAATAGAAAATTTTTAAAATATCCTGATCTATTTGTATTGTTATTATTTTAAAAATTAGGATTAAATATATATATATATATATATTGCAATATTCTAGCTATATATTATGAAAATTTACAAGAAAAACTATACAAACTTTAGTTGTGCTAGTGCTAGTTCTAATCAGTGAAATTATATAATGAGGTAAATATACTTACTAGATATATTATGCTAATACTTTAATAGATTATAATGATTTAGGCGCATTAGATTGGCGAAAAAACATGCATTAATGTGGCCCAATCATCCTCGCCTCGGTATGGAAGGTATGATATACACTATATTTAATTCTGATACTTTAATAAAAAAAAGATACATAGATATCAAGAGATTGGATTAGAATCACACATGATGCTGTGATAAGGGTCTTATCACGGGTCAGTTGATACGATATCGGTCAAAATCAAGACGATTAATGTAGGGATTTACGAAAAGAACCTAAGCCAAAGACATCATGGCTGAGATAAAAAAGATATCATGTCAAAGGCAAAGGCATAGGTCGAGCGGATCACTCGGACTCGGTCGGCAAAGATATAGGCAAAGTGGATCATCGGTCCGGTCAGACGAAAAGACATCATGGGCAGGTCGGATGAATGAACAAACCAGTAGCCGGATTGTTCCGTCCGACAGGAAAGCGAGCCGCTTGAACCGTCCGTCCGGTGCAAGAAAGACACTACATAGGAAGAGATGAGAAAACAAAAGAGAATACTCCGTCTATCATCATTAAATACGAAGAAGCTAAGACCAAGAAGAACACTCCATTTATCATTAATGCACAGAAATGAGATGTGCAGATCTAGAATTAACTACTTTAGAAGAATTATTTTTAACTTTTAAAGTCCATGAAATGAGATGTGTAGATCTGAAAAAGAAGTCAAACCACAACATTGCTTTAAAGGCAAACACGGACGAACGAGACATTGAATTTTCTCTCGATGATGACGAAACGACACTCGTGCTAAGAAAATTTAAAAAAATTATTTAAATCTAATAGATTTAATCAAAGTGCAGGATAAAAGAAGAAAAAGAAAAATAAGATACTACAACTGCGATGAAGAAGAGCACGTAAAAGATAACTACTCTAAATTAAAGAGTAAAGAACAAGGAAAAGAACAATAAGCCAGCTCGGCCCAAGTATAATCTAAAGGTGACGTGGGACAAAACGTCGTCCGAATCGGAGATCGAAGCCCTCGTCGGACTTGCGCTAGTGGCAAGTCACAAAGAAGATAAAGACGAAGCAAGCTCGTCCGAAATGAGCATCGAGAACATCGATGAAGGGTGAGCGACATTAGAAGAAAGCAGTACTTCAGGAGAAACTTCAGATGACGGGATCTACAAGATAAATCAAGTACAATATCTACCTCCGGATAAAATATTTAAATTTATAAAAATATTATGAAAAGTTGTTGTAAGTTAAAAAAAAGTAAGGAATTAAAATCAAACTTAGTTAAATCTTGTCGATTAGAAGATTTTGATAAAATAAAATTGGAAAATGATAAATTAAAAATAGAAATAGAAAATTTAAAAAATCGTGCATGCTCATTGCTCACATATTACAAGATATAATAGTTTAAATTGACACTTATATCACAAGTGTCAAATTAGAAAATTATCAAAGAAATATATATCTAAGAAATTTTAATTAACCCAGTAGGAAGGAACCTATATTGCGTGCTAAAATCATATTTGGATTAAATTTAAAATTAGGGCTTTCAGAAAGAAAATTAAATGTTTAATTTCTTTAAGAGACTTTGTCTAGAAAGTGATTATTATTCCAATAATCAAGAAGATTTAGTGTCTTATCACAGCCTGAAAGGTAATTACTAGAATGAATATTTAATTAACTAACTATTAAACATTTAATTATAATGCTTTCATTGTTTGCCAAAATGCTACTAGAAATAACAAAGAAATTATTTTTTTTTATCACTGAGCTGTAAAATTTTAAAGATTATTTTTATTATGAATTCTAGTAAATTTTTTTTAACAGTTAGAAAATGTTTCAAGTGAGTGTTATTTTTTAAAAAAGTAAATTTTTCAAAAAAAAATTTTAAATTTTTAATAAAATCAAAATTATTCTTTCTGACTTAATTTTGCAAATTTGTTAATAAAATCAGAATTTTTTAAATTTACACTTTATTTTTTTTTGTGTGTAATTCCCTTAGACTTTCAATTTAGATTTTTTTTTCAAAGTTATTTTTCCGTACCCTATTTTTAATGTAATCAAAATGGAGAGTAAGTCTAGGGGAGGGTAGTACAACAGATTTTTGTGTACTTGTAAAGAAATTTTTCTTGAAATTTTTTTTATTACTGTTATTTGTTTGTAGTTTACCCTAACTTAACTTGAGTTTGATCACATCAAAAAGGGAGAGATTGTTGGTACCCCATGGTAGTTTTGATGTGATCAACCAAGTCAGGTTAGGTCAGGTTAGTATTTATCTCTGTGTCTAAGTGTGCAGGAGCTTAGGAGCACAGGAAATCGAGCAAGAGACGCAGCTAGCGAGAAGGACGACACGAGAGAGAGTCGACAAGCTTAGTGCGTCCGAAGGACGAGGTGCTGCGAAAGAGTACACCGACGGATGAGAAGGACACACACGGTGGTCTGAGGGATGAGAAGTAGGGAGAAAGACTACTCGAGAAGAAGGCCGAAAAATGGGTTCGGGTGAGCCCTATTCTGGTTGGCCGGAATCACCCAAGCGAGTGGAGCAGCGGAAGAGCAAAAAGAGAAGTTTGGAGCTCGGTAGTAGCTGAAGGCGCCTTCAAGCCTTCATGGAAGGCGCCTTCCAGTGTCTTTGACTGGGCAAATTTTGTCGTTGGCAAAGGATAAAACATTATCCTTTGTTGCCTCGCTGGAGGCGCCTTCCAACATATTGGAGCCGTCTTCTGGCTCATAATAAAATTTTTTTCAGAGCTATAAAAAGACCCTTGGACCTAGGAAATGAAATAAAATACTTGTAATTGAATCCTCTTGAGTTCTGTTCTGTATTGAGTATGTTAACTGCTGTAAGAGGCTTCTCCGCCTGAAGGAGAGATTAGTGCACTTTCAACTTACTTGGATTAATAACCTCCCCGGTTGTAACTAAGTAAATCCCTCGTGCCTCTTCTTTTATCTATTATTTTTATTTATGCAAGTGTTCATTTTAATTAAGCTATAAAAAAAGTTTGAGGAATGTTCGATTTTTGATTGCAGGGCTATTCACCCCCTCTAGCCAACCGCCCAAGGGTCTAATAGAATCTTCCTTCTACTAATAGGAGGTCGCCGTACAATCTCTCTCGCCTGAGAGACCCTGACACCCGACATTCTCTGACAACGATCAGGCTCTAAAGGTATGCATCGTCATATAAAAAGGGAGATTCTCTTCCTTAGCCAGGTACGCACACATACGCATTCATCTTCAACAGTTCTTTTTCCATCGTACACTGTTCTTCAAGGGAAAAAGGACCTGACTTGAGCGTCAGAGGGCCTACGCCGGGAACTTTTTCCCTAGTTTCTGGTCTTTAACGTTCTGTGTGCTTGTCTGAGTGTGTGCAAAGTCCAAGTACCACCAGTCCTCATACTACAGATCTTGTAGTTCTACGTGGGGGTTCGCTTTTCCGATGTACATACACAGGGTGCGTCAAAGTTGACTCTCCGTCAACACCAATGTCATCTTTGTCGTGACTTAGATTCCAGATAGGATCAACATCCAAAAGTAAGATTATTCCAAAAGTTATTTTGAGAGTGAGATATATTAATAGGATCCCAAATGAAAAAGAAGTGTAAGTGAATGACTCTCCCGTATCATCTTTCTCGCTAGTTGCATCTTTCGCTCGATTTTCTGTGTTCCTAAGTTCCTACACACTTAGACACAGGTGGTTAAACCATAATAGGACATAACTTAACTTTAGTTGATCATATCAAAATATCTCAAGGTACTTACACAATATTCACAAACCATATTTATTAATAAAAATATTTATCAATATACTAAATAAATAATAAAATTATCAAACCCAATAACCAATCAAACAACTAAAAGTTTTAAACAATCAAATAAACTTGAATTGAGAGTTCAATCACATTTAAACGAATAAAGCTAGAACCAAGGTTAAATTAAGAGCTCGATAATATCTAAACGAACCAAACTCAAGTCAAGCTTCAAATAAACTCAAACTCATAAAAAATAAACCAAGTCAAGCTTAAACAACTATTTTAAAAGTTGATTCATTTTAAACTCATTTCAACTTGGTTTAATTATCTTATCAAATAAATATGAAGACCTTAAAACTCAACTTGACTCATTTATGATTTATCATCCTAATCCTATGGTTTTAACTCCAGATGTTGAATTTTAAATTAGTGGAAAAGTCTTATTCCATGCGAAAGCCCAAAGAAATTTATTAATTCCCCCTCTCTCTCCTATTTTCTTTAATTAGTTTCGGTTTTCATTTTTTTTTTTTTTTTTTTTTGTTCTCTCAACTGAAAAATGTAAACACAACATGCAAAATCCTTATCCACTAAATAAAATACATAAACTAAAATTCTACCTTTCAGCGAAGACTAAATTGGAACTAGGATGGGAGTAGCTTTCAAGAACACTGAACACAAGTATCAATCTGATATCGATCATGACTCGACCTAGCAAACAAACAAGATCTTAAACGAACAAAAATAGACCAAAGAAAGAAAATAAGGAAAACAAAGATAGAAGTTATTATCATATCGATGGCGATCTAATCATTATATTTATTGATGGATAGCAGGTACAGGCGTGAACAGATCGACCTCACGCTAGTAATTCAGCTAGCACACATGTTTTATTCTCCATGATTATATATAGAAACGTGTCGAATTAGCTAGATCTTTGTAAATCTTATTGTCTTATATACTAATTATAGACTGATGTTCCCATGCATCACGTCGATCAAGGGCAGAAGGTGACTCTGTAGTTGGTGCCACCAGGGCAGGTAAACGTGCTGGTCTGATCGTCCTGCGGGTAGCTGTAGGCGTCCGGGCACCGCGTCTTAAAGAACCTTGACAAATCCGTGGGCGCACACGGTCCATTGGTGCAGCAGTACTGCGGCGTCCCGAACACCGTGCAGGGGTTGTTGCAGCCCCCCGGCGTCCTCAGCTGCGCCGGGCACTCCCCCACGATGTTGGCGGAGCACCGGATCCCGCGGCACCCGCCACTGGTGGGGCTGAAATCTATACCCACGTTGTAGCCGTCCACGAGGGAGATGTCGAAGAAGTCGAGGTTGTTGAACTGGTTGAGGGCGAACTCGGCGAGGGTGTTGGGCGGCCGGCCGTAGCCCTGGCACTGCAGCATCCCGCAGTCACCGGTCTGGCAGTTTCTGCCGTCGGAGGAGCACCCAGTGCGGGGCCATATGCGGCCGCCAGTGGCGCCGGCGTTGATGTTGATGGTCCAGGACTGACCCGGGTTGAGCTGGTTACCGCCGCCTGCTCGAGGGCCGGTGGTGGCCCATGCGGCCCAGACGGTGAAGGAGCAGCTATTGACGATCTGGAAGGTGGCGGCGTTAATGGAGAGAGGGAGGAGGAAGAGGAAGAAACAGAGCACGGCGCTGGTCGATGTAGCCATAATGGACTACCTACGTACTCTAATGCTCAAGCTTGTGAGAATTCACTGGGGGAAGTGAGGAATTTATAGAGATGGCAGTGGCAATAAATATATTAATTAATTAATCGAGAAATGGATAAAATTTAAAGAGATTGATATAAAAAATCAATACAAGCATCGACTCAAGAAAGACTTGTAATTGTGAATAGAAATTTGTATGGAAGATAAATAGATTTGTGGAAAAATAAGAGAAATAATTGTGATACTGATGGCCACGTTTGGATCGATCTATAGAAAAGGTGATATATTCGTCCTCCCATTGTTGAACAAAATGTTAGATTTTAATAGGCGTATTGAAATTTACAATGCACGTTCATGACTTCTGCTTAGTTTATTATTAGATCGTAGACTTGCTACCATAGATAAGAGGTCCAATTTCCACGTAGATACATATCTTCTTCTGATTAATATATCTTACTTAAGGCAACGCTCGTTAATGCCTTTGACTTATAATTTACCATATAATAATTGTTGATGAGATTGTACAGTTCAAGTTAATTTAATCTTGACAATGTAGTACGTGAAAGTTTTTCTTCTTCTTCTTTTTTTTTTAAGAGTGAGAGTGATCTCAAACCAACAGTCTGCTGAAGTGAATGGATTTCAAACTTCCTTGACATAATACTTATTGTTGGAATTCCATAACCAATGGCTTAAATAGGGATATAAACAATGAACTCTTTTGTGATTAATTAGATAATCTCATCAGTTTGGTCTGACTTTATCAAATGAGGGTGTGAGAACATATACTTATGTGAAGGCTTCTTTCTGCGCCTAAGTGTTCCGTAGATCAACAATTGTGTTGATCTATCAATCAAAGTCAAAATGGATCAAACTTGACTCAAAGAAAGGCTAACTTTATTCAAAAGGGATTCATATATATGATTAAACGGGCTCATTACATGCATCCCCATGATTAAGTTGTTGATCATATCTCTGTTTCAGATTTATCTCAGTTTCAAACTCCATCTGACTCTCGGCCACTGTCTCGGCACTAAATTCCATCTTAGTTTCAGACTTAATCTCAGTCTCAAATTTCATCTCAATCGGACGTCATCTCAGTCTTAGAGTCCATCTCAATCTCGGCCATAGTCTCGACAGCAGACTTCATCTCAATCTCAAACTTCATCTCAATCTTAAACTCCATCTTAATCTTAGACTTCATCTCATTCTCGGCCACAGTCTCTGTAGCAGGCTTCATCTCAGTCTCAAATTTCATCTCAGTGTCAGACTTATCTCAATCTTAGACTTCATTTCAGTCTCGGCCACAGTCTCGGCAGCAGGCTCCATCTCAGTCTCAGTCTTATCTTAGTCTTAGACTTCATTTTAGTCTCAATAGCAAACTCCATCTTAGTCTTGTCCTTAATTATAGGGATGTGGAGGTTTCTTTTTGCGCCTACATGTCCTTAGGTCAAGAGTTGTTTTGATCTGTCTGTTAAAGTCAAACGGATCAGAATTGACCCAACAGAAGGCTAACTTTATTCAAAAGGGACTATAATCTGATCAAACTGGCTCAGTATATGTATCCCCCCAATTAATTAGGACAAGTCATTGATCATATCTCAATCTCAGACTTCATCTCAGTCTCGACCACATTCTTGGTAGCAGACTTCATTTCAATCTCGGCCTAAGTCTCGACCTCAATTTTGGTAGCAGGTTCCATCTCAGTCTCAGATTCCATCTCAAGCTCTCAACAATAGTTTCCCTAATAGTCCGTGTCGCAATCACCAATATCACGCCCTATCTCTACCTCAGACGTCAATGCCCTCCTTTAAAGGTAGATCCCAACATCATCTCAATCTCGATCTTCAATCGTAACTTCAATATGCCCAAGGTCACTTTGCATCAATGTTACCCCTTTTTTATCTAAGAGACAAGTCTATGCCCTATACTAGCTCGCCAAAAGTGACTGCGAATATTCCAAAACACGTGGAATGCTCAGAATAGAGGAGCGGTTACAAGATTGTCATACCTTGTCCCCTAAATACCTCCCTACTAACACATGGCAATTGATGAATGGAAAGATAACTAACGGTGGTCAGATCTGGTTCTCTCCTCGACCCCAGCAATGATGATATTCAACTGACGTGGAGATGCTCATGAGAGGACCATATAAGCGTTCACAAAGGTAATGACATGGGTTCCGATTTATTTTTCCAACTCCACCAGATTTTATCTTTCTTCTCCACCTTCCTTTTCAACATATCATCTATAGTAAACCCTAACTTGACTGTTAGAGTGGTCATGGGATCCGTCCCCTATCCAATCTAACTCTTTCTCTTTTTGAATGCCCACTAGATCCCTATTCCTCTCATTCACAGATGATCTCTAGAGTTCAAGAGCGTCAGTAAGTTCATTGACAGGTGCTTGACCGTCCATGATAATTTGGCCAGAATATATACAAATATGATCCATATATGCGAATGCGTGAATGTTTGTTTGCATGAGTTTAAAACGAAGAGATTTTAACGATGATCTTTAATTATGTGCGAAAAAAAATAATAAATAGACATTTATTAGTGATCATGTCTGAAAGCGGGAGAGATGGTGCACTAGGCAAATAATTGTGTGGTTGATTGAGAAAAGACTATGAACCGAAGGAAAAAGGGGCTTCTTCTCTTCTTTTTCTTCTCTGCGCACACCAAAGAGAGAAGACAAAATGTCAGTGCCAAAATTCCCTGACATAAGTTTTCTGACTCTTAAGTCAATACAGTGTCCTAGCAGAAAAATTGAGAGAAGAATAGTAAAATACATGCGCGTAAGCAAGACTATCGTAAAGCGTGTACCTGGCAAATAGAGAAGACCCCTCTTTATATACTACCGCTCATAACTTCCACAATCTTGAGGTGGCAGAGAATGTTGAGTGTCAGAGGTTGTCGGGTAAGAGAATACGTACAATCTGGGAGATGTACAGTCATCATCCGTGTTGTGCATAAAAGGATGCCCACATATCTTCACAATGTCATGATATTGTCTATTTTGGGTCTAAGCCCTCATGGCTTTGTTCTTGAGCTCTCCCCAAAATGTCTCATGCCAATGGAGATATCTTACATCCTTTCCAAATCTATGATCTTTACCAAATCTTTCTAATGTGGAACTTTGATTGAAACCCAACAATCCTTCCCTCAAACGAAAGACCATCATTACTCTCATGGTCTGGGCTTCCCGCGAGCATACAGTCACTCTTGATCTGCTTCGGGCCTCCCTGTGAGTATCCGATCACCCTGACTTATTTTGGGTCTCCCCGTAAGCATCTGCATCCGATCACTTTTGACTTTGCTTCGAACATCCCCGTAAGCATCTGGTCACCTTTAACCTACTCCGGGCCTCTCCATGAGTATCCGATCACTCTTGACCCGCTCCAGGCCTCCCCATGAGTATCTGATCACTTTTGACCTACTTCAAGCCTCCCCGCGGGCATCCGGTCATCCTAACCTATTCCGGGCCTCCCCACGAGCATCCAGTCACATTTGACCCACTCTGGACCTCTCCGTAAGGATCTGGTTATCCCGACCTACTCCAAGCCTCCCCGTGAGTGTCTGGTCACTCTTGATCTGCTTCGGGCTTCCTCGCAAGCATCCAGTCACTTTGACCTACTCTGGGCCTCCCCGCGAGTATCTGGTCACCCTGACCTGCTCCAGGCCCATCCTCAACTTTGTTCAAGGCCGCTCCACATGGCATTTGGTCTGGACGATGGCTCTAATACCATCTATTGTGCACAAAAGGATGTCCATATATCTCCACAATGATATGATACTGTCTACTTTGGGCCTAGACCCTCATGGTTTTGCTCTTGGGCTCTCCCCAAAAGGCCTCATGCCAATGGAGATATCTTACATCCCTTTTAACCCCATGATCTTTACCAAATCTTCCCAAGTAGGTCACGGATGTGGATGCCTGCGGGGAGGCCCGTGATTGTTGGGATTCAATAAAAGTCTCACATTGAAAAGATTTGAAAAAGATCATGGGGTTTAAAAGGATGTATGATATCGCTATTGGCATGAGGCCTTTTGGGGAGAGCCTAAGAGCAAAGCCATGAGGGCCTAGGCCCAAAACGGACAATATCATGTCACTGTGGAGATATGTGAACATCCTGTTGGTTGCTACTCGGAACACCGTTATGTTTCCCCTGTATAAAAATTTGTACTGAAGTTAAACTTGGATTGCAAACGATGCTTAACATTATTAATCCAAGTTACTCTTCAGAAGTTAAACTTGGATTGAAAACGATACTTAACATTTTTACTCCAAGTTTAACCAATGTGATCTTCCTAAGTTAAGTCATATTATAGAAGTTGATTAAATATCTATTTCAAAGATTGGCTTCCAGGTTAAACATGGCGAGGCACTAGGCCTTCTTAGTTATGAGATCATCCACCACTTCCTAGATAAAGTCTTTCAAAGAAATTAGATATTTAACTTCTTACAGTAACCCTAGGTTTAACTATAGAGATCACAATAGAAATACAAGATCAAAACGCAAAATTGAAATACAAAATCGATAGCACGAAATCGAAACATAAAATCGCTAGCCTCTTGTGTTGGTATTTCAGAATCCATGCAAAGAAAACTAACTAATTAATTCGAAGCGGAAACCATTGATTAGTTATACCTTTTTTTGTAGCTAAAGACCTCTTGATCTTTTGTTGTATTCCTCTCCTTCTCTTGGACGTTGTGTGGGCAACGAGCTACCAAGATAGAATCCACCTGAGCCACTTCTTCTCCTCCAAGACTCTCGAGCCATCAGGGGATGCCAAAATAGGAAACTCCTTCTCTTCTTCTTCCTTTCCAAGTATCCAACCACCAAGATAGAGTCTTCTCCTTTTCTTTCAAGTTTTAACCACCAATGGATATGAAGACCGGCCTTAGAAAGAAGAAAGGGGGAGAAGGAAAGATGGTATGCCGCAGGCCTAAAGGAAGAAATCAAGGGGAGAAGAGAAAAGAGAGGGGGCCAACCACCACAAGGATTAAGAGAGAGGACTTAGAGAGATCTTAGAATTCTCTTCTCATGAGACACCCTCTACCTCTCTTTTATAATCCTTGGTCATGGCAAAAAAGGAAAGTTTTAAACATAATTAAAACTTCCTTATTTGTTGCCTCCCCTTAAAAAGTAAATTTTAACACAATTAAAATCTCTCTTTTCTAAATTTCCTATTATACATGGCAACAAAAAGAAAGTTTTAAAATTAAGCTCTCTCTTTTAAAACATGTAGACAACTACAAAAAGGAAAGATTAATTAAAACTTCTCTTTTTAAATCATGGTTACAAAAAAGGAAAGTTTTATCAAAAATTAAAATCTCTCTTTTAAACATTATAGATAACTACAAATAAGGAAAGATTTTAACAAAATTAAAATCTCTCTTTAATCTTTTGTAGAAAGCTATAAAAGGAAAGATTTTAAAATTTTAAAACTCTGTTTTAAAACCATGAGGATGACTATAAAAGGAAATTAAAATATTTCTTTTAACCATTGTAGATAACTACAAAAAAGAAAAGATTTTAACAAAATAAAATCTCTCTTTTAACCATTATAGATAACTACAAATAAGGAAAGATTTTAACAAAATTTTATTTTAAAACAAAACTTCCTTTTCCTTTTCTAGTGGTCGACCCCTAGCTTGGGCACCAAGCTTGGCCGGCCACCTCTTGGCTTCCAAGCCCATGCTTGGTCGGCCCCCTTGCACCAACCAAGGATGTGGTCGGCCCATTACTTGGATAAAAAGTGGACTTTGTGGATATAAGATTTTATAGAGGCTACAATAGAGACCGAGAGGAGGAATTGATTTTGGTCTCCCGATGAGCTTGAGCTTCCTGTGTTCGCCCCGGACACCCAACTTAAGTTAATCAATAATAATTCATACCACTAAAGAGTTATTATTGAACTACCGCATGCACCAATCTCATATTACATTATAGGCTCCTTCTTATTATGAGTACATTAATCTCCCTGTGTTTAAGATATCGAATGTTCATTAATCAAATGAGTTACTAACACTCACTTAATTAACATCTAGTTCCAAGAGTAGTACCACTCAACTTCATTGTCATGCTGGACAAGGTCCACTTACAGGGTTTACATGACAATCCTTATGAGCTTCTCAAGGGGGCATCATCAATCTAGATTATTAGGACACAGTTTTGTTCTATAATATTAACAACACACCATATAAATAATATTATTTCCCAACTTATCAGGTCTATTGATTCAACTGAATAAACCTCACCCATTGATAAATTAAAGAAATAAATACTAAGTATATGTACTTGTTATTATATCGGGATTAAGAGCACATACTTCCATAATAACATAGGTCTTGTTCTTGTATGCAGTCAGTATAAAAGAACAACCTCAAATGGTCCTGCTCAATACACTCACAGTGTACTAGTGTAATTTTATAGTCAAGATAAACTAATATCAAATTAACTACAACCATTTCAATGGTTTGTCCCAATCCATCTTGGTTGTGAGCTACTATTTATAATTTATAAGGAACTGATAACATGATCTTCTGTGTGACACCACACACCATATTATCTACAATATAAAATAAATGGGCAACTGCATTTTACTAAATGCAGACATTTGACCAATGTGATTCTTATTTCAAAATAAATGTTCATACAAAAAGCTAGGTTTTTAGTATACATCCTAACACATCCTTCGATCACAACAAATGATATCAGAGCCATAATCTAGACCAGATGTCATGTGGGGTAGCCTTGAACGAAGCTGTGGGTGGGCCCGGAGTAGGTTAGGTTAATCAAATGCTTATGGGGAAGCCTAAAGCAGGTCAAGGTGATTGGATGCGGATGCTCGTGGGGAGGCCCGAAGTATGTCAAGGTGACCAGATACGGATACTCGCGGGAAGACCCGGAGCAGGTCAGGTTAACTGGATGCTTACAGGGATGCCCAAAGCAGGTCAAGGTGACCGGATGTAGATGCTCGCGGGGAGGCTCAAAGTAGGTCAAGGTGATCGGATGCTTGCAGGGAGACCCGGAGTAGGTCAGAGTGACCAGATGTTTGTGAGGAGCCCAGAGTATGTCAAGGTGATCATATGCTTGTAGGGAGGCCCGAAGCAAGGTCAAAAGTAACCAAATGTTCACGGGGAGGTCCGGAGTAGGTCAGAGTGACTAGATATTTGTGGGGAGACCCAAAGTAGGTCAAGAGTGATCAGATGCTCGCGAGGAGCCAGACCATGAGAGTAATGGTGGACCTTCATTTGAGGAGAGGATTATTGGGATTTAATAAAAGTCCCATATTGAAAAGATTTGAAAAAGATCATAGGTTTAAAAAGATGAATGATATCTCCATTGACATGAGGCCTTTTGGGGAGAGCCCAAGAGCAAATCCATGAGGACTGACCATATTGTCTGCTAAGTGTATCTCGATCGGATCTTTAAACCCGCTGACTGTATGTCATCCTTTCCTTAAGCTGCTCGGTTATGCACTAAGTGATGCTGGGGATCTGCTCTTAAATTAATATAAAGCTAAGTCTCCTAGGTTCGATCAGTTCTATGATCGAACGAACATATACTAGGACACTTTTCTTTGACAAATGAGGAACTGAGTCTCGAGAGATTTGATCGGTACTTTAAGTTGATGACCCATATGATCGAAGACTTGCCTTTAAAGTAAGAACCTGAGATCTGGAAGTCCGACCGAGTTTATAAGGAGAATTGCTTTGCACTTTTATCTTCTGTATGTATAAGCGATGGGCATGTAGAGTTGTATAAGTCTACCAGAGTTATTACCGACCAGCTATATAAAAAGAGGATTGGTATGTGAGAAAATCCATAGGGTCGACCGACAGTGGGGTTGACCGATCATATGCTAAAAGACTTGTACTGAGAGTGGGAAGTTGGATCCCCTTACTCCGACTGGACATATGACCAACCGACTTTGTGGCAGGTCAAACTTGGTATGGTCAATTTGTAGCTAGAGGGGGGTGAATAGCTCGTCCCACTTCGTTTGCTTGCTTCAGTGTTGTTGATAAGCAGCAGATAGAACTTAAAGCAATACTTGCAATGCTAACACAAGGATTTACTTGGTATCCACCTCAAAAAGAGGTGATTAATCCAAGGATCCACACACGACACTCTCTCCACTATGAAAAACACTCCTTCTCGGTAACTGCCAAAAGTGGAGAAGCCTTGTACAAACTCTCAATATAACAAGAAGAAAAGAAGAAGTGAATACAAATAATATCTAACAAGATTTACACAATTGAAAACCCTAGCTAGCTTCTTCTTCTTGTGTAGAACATCTCTTGACCTTGGAAGTACAACAACACTTTGCTCTAAGAAGCTTCAAGAATTGGTGAGAGCACCAGAGAGAATCGTAAGAAAAGGAAGTGGAGAGTTGCTTAGGAAGAAAGCTCATCGCAGTTTTTTACTGTGCGCTTCCTTCACAACGGTCATATCCCAATCGATTAGGGAAGCTTGAATCGATCTGTCGATTCAGAGCACCTCTGTGCTCTGCTGGAAAAGGTCTAAATCAATCTCCCGATCGATTCATCCTTTCTCATGTCGCGCGAGAATTTCAGCCACCAATCGATCGATCGATAGATTGGCGGTGCCCAATCGATCGGCCGATCGATTGGTGGCACCCAATAAATTTGCCGATCGATTGGGTTGCATTCTGTGCTCATGATAAAGGTTCCCAATCGATCGGTTGATCGATTGGGCTGCTTTTTATCGCAACACTGTACCCGATCGATCAGCTGATCGATTGAGCTTGATTCAATTTAATCACTTGATCAAATTGACCAACCGTAGCTCGCCCAAATCAAGTTTAGGGCTCTCAAACCTAACATCCAGTCAACCATGACCTGTTGGAACTTCTCGTGTCTAGCATTTGGTCAATCTTGACCTATTGGGACTTCTTCACCAAGTGTCCGGTCAAACCGTTGACTCACTTAGACTTTTCTTTTCGTGCCAAGTGACCGGTCATCCTTGACCCAGTTGGACTTACCGTCTCATGCCAAGTGTCTGGTCCTCTATGATCCACTTGGACTTCCTTCCACTAGATGTCAAGTCACCCTTAACCATCTGGATTTCCTTATGTCAAGTATTCGGTCACTCCTTTAACCTACTTGGACTTCTCAACATTAGGTGTCCAGTCAACCTTGACCTGGATTTTCATGTGTCTGGCTTCACTCACCAGGTCTTTCCATCTGCCTAGCTTCACTCACTAGGACTTTCCATCTGCCTGACTTCACTCACCAAGACTTTCAATCTGCTTAGCTTCACTCACTAAGTCTTTCACCTAGCTTCACTCACTAGGATTTTCACATAGCTTCACTCACTAGGATTTTCCCACTGTCCGACTGCACTCACCGAGACTTTCACCTGACTGGCTTCACTCACCAGGACTTTCACCTAACTTCACTCACTAGGATTTTCACATAACTTCACTCACTAGGATTTTCACCTACCTGACTTCACTCATCAGGACTTTCCTAGTCAAGTATCCAGTCAACCTTGACCTACTTGACTCTTCTTCACATCAAACTGGTCAAACCTTAACCAGAGGAGAATTGCACCAACATTCTCTCCAATCGGACGATTGCACCTACAATCTCCATATATTGTCAAACATCAAAACTCAAGCTTGAGTCAACTCAAGCTTAGTCAACCTGGTCAACCTTGACCTAGGAGATATTGCCCCAACAAAACATTCCTTAAACTCGGTCTGCTATCAAATGATCAGATATATAATAGATATCTTAATACATGAATGGAGCACTAGGTCCCCTAGGTCCGACCGGCTCATGGGTCGATCGTCCTCGTACTAAAGATTTTAGCGCTAGGTGAAGAGCAAAGTCCTATGGAGAGTGACACGCTGATTGCCACCTCCTTTTCACTTTAACTATTATGTCATCTTAACTTTGACTACTGCTTCATATCCGAATCTATCTGTAACATTCTGTATCATTTAGCATGATACCCAATGATATAAAGATGATATAAAGGAAATTGTGTCATTCGATATGAAAAAATTACATTAGTAAAAATATTTCTTGGTTGAGATGAGAGAAGAAAATTATCTCCCATTAATAAAAATAATACATTCACTTCAATCATTCATTATATAAAAGCGAATTCCTTTTTGAAATCACTCAATCAAGAGTTGTCATTTTTTTCACTTGTATAGCCTCCTCCTCCAATTTTTTTTTATTTGAAATTTTGTAAAAAATTGAAATTTAAAATATTATTTGAAGAGAAGATCATTATCTTTTAGAAGACAATTACAATATAGAAATAAATAAATAAAAACAAAAAAAAACACACCCTCATTAAATTTGAGATCTTACATCATATCCTTGTTAATGAATTAATTAAAGTTAAATGGAATATCGTTCCTTTCAAATAATTTACTATCATTGATTTCGTGATAAAATATAGATAAATAAATTATGAGAAGAATTTTATCTTAATATAATGATGCTTTATATAAAAGAGATCATGCACCTAATAAAATAGTATTAATAGATCATCCACTAAAAAAAGTACACCCTAATAAATATCAACGTAATATCTTAACTTAATCACTCAACCCAACAAACAACCACTCTAATAAATGAAAAGAACATCATGAATTATTAGAATCCCCAAAAATATTTTTAAACTCATTATAAAACTATTGTATAATAATTAATGACGGCGATTCTGATAAATATCGTAGATGGTTAGGTCACAAGTCAATACAATGGGTTGACGTATGTGTAGGATCATAAAATTACTAGAAGAGGTGAATAACTATCGTTGAAATAATAAGTTACGCAACGGAATAAATAAAATAAAAAATAACGTTAACACAGATGATTTTATTTTATTCGGAGTATGTGATGACTCCTACTTTAAGATCCGCGATCGTTGATCACTTTCGTTCGACAATCACTATCAGTTCATAAAAGGATTACAATGATTGAGTACAAGAACTGAAAATAAAATTTGTTACCGACAAAGAGAAAGGAAAATAAAGTCTCTTGTTCCTCGAATTTCATAGAAGAATTTCGATCTCGTCAGAACCTTTTCGGAACAGCACTTGAATATAAAAGTTGTAGTCAATGTTATGCTGAAACTGCTGGTTGAAGGTCTTATATAGGCGTATTCCAAGCGCCTGGACCATTGCTGACGTGGTGATTTCTCGTCGAAACTTCATCTGCAAAGTTTATCCACTTCTTGGTGTTTAGATCACTGACGTGGGTTCGGCTAGTCATCGCACTCCAACTCAATTTCGAGATAACTTTTATAGTCCGAACATTATATCAATTTCGAGTGCTCAGACTACCTAGGTGCCTATGGCACCTGCCCGAGCGAGATAATTGATCTGGACGCCCGGACCTACACGGTAGAAACGTGTCCAGTAGATCCTTGTAAACTTATTGTCTTAATCTTAATTATAATAACTATGAGCCTAATATTATATTGCCATGCATGATTATAGGAACGAGTCGAATATGGCAAAATATGAAATCATCATTTTAATGAATAATGACCATTTAGAATGGTCTAACACATTTTTGAATGAGATAATACTTATTCAGTTTTAGCTGAACAACGTATGAGATAATCCGAAGCATTTATTTATACGTGACATGAACTATGTATCGATGCAAAGCATGTGGGAATCCATGGGAAAATGGAAATTTCATAATTTTACTCAGACAATCAATCTAATTACTTATTAATTAAGTAATGAATCAAATTTTGAGAAATTAGTGGATAGGTATGAAAAATCTTTACACAAAAATAATGTAAAGGATTATTAGCTCTTATAGGGATGATAATAGAACAGGACTAGAGTGAGTTATCATCTCTGTCCTTGAATTATATCTCCGTCCTCATCTCAGCTCATATCCCTAGTTATATTTAATCAGGGAATCTCATCCCTTATTCCATGGGATTAAATGCACATATTCATCCTCATTCTCAAGAATAAATTTAAAATGATATCGGAGAATCTCTATCCACGCCCTCATCCCTATCCCTATACCCATCCAACCCAAACCCAAATAAATTCTTCAAACCCGTCTCATTTCAAATTTTCTTATGACTCTAAAATTGTAGGAAAAATTATGATCTCTACTCTCAGGTATCTCGAATAGTTAGAGCTCTAAATGAATTTATTATTTTTTTTACTTTCAATATGTGACATCAACATTATAAAATTTTATTGAAATATCTCTAATTGTTAGATTTCTAAGTGAGCTTCTTATGTTTCAATTTATAATATATAGTTGTATGAATTCATGTTATATCAATTTCAAAACAAAAAAACATAGATTTAAATTTTTACTACTGCTCTTAAATTATAAATTTAAAACCTATCCTCTGTAATAGTTCAAATTTTTTTATTCAATTTTTTTTTATTCTACAAAGTTCTTGCAAATTTTGTATTGAAGATGCCCTCAGTTGAGCAAGATAAATTGCCGAGCAATTAAATGCCTATTTAAATGTGTAAATATATAGAATTTTCAAAGGCGAATGAAGTCGGACACGCACGGGAAGAGATAGCCAGTGGAAAATAAGAGGTGTGGCGGCCAATATTTGATAGATATCTTGAGCTGAGCAATTAAATGCATAATTTAAATGTGTAATTAGAATTTTCAAAGGCGCCTGGATTGGAGACGTATGGGAAGAGATAGTTTGTGGAAAATAAGAGAAATTAATTGCGATGGGCACGATTGGATAGATATCAAGAGGAGATGACATGCTAGATTTACAATAATCAATGCTAAGATATATCTTATTTCTATCTCATAACATTTTTCAAGGAAGGAGATAATTCTATGTTCATGACTTCTAATTTTACTATTTGAAAGCCCTCTAATTCTAACAATTGCTGATGAAATTGTATATGCTCAAATTAGATTGACATTGCATCATTCTTCTAAAATTCATTTATCAATCTGATATCATGACTCAACCCAGCAAACAAACAGCATCATGAATGAACAGAAGTAGCTAGACAAAAGAAAAATAAAGATAAAAGGCTATTATCATATTGATGGCGATCTAATATAATAATTATATTTATTGATGGATAGCAGGTACAGGCGTGAACAGATCCACCTCACGCTGGTAATCTAGCGCACACTGTTTTCTTTTCTATGAGTATAGAAAGGTTTCGATGTAGATCCTTGTAAATCTTATTGTCTTGTAGTATTTATTATATATAGAGAGATATATGATCTCATGCATCACGTCGCAGAAAGTGACTTGCCCGCATAGCCGAGTTGATCGGATGGTAGATTGCCACCAGGGCAGAAAGTGACTCTGTAGTTGGTGCCGCCAGGGCAGGTGAAGACGACGATGCTAGTTCGATCGTCCTGCGGGTAGCTGTAGGCGTCCGGGCACCGCGCCTTAAAGAACCTTGACAAATCTGTGGGATCGCAGGGCCCACTGGTGCAGCAGTACTGCGGCGTCCCGAAGACGGTGCAGGGGTTGTTGCAGCCTCCGGGCGCCCTCAGCTGCGCCGGGCACTCCCCCACGATGTTGGCGGAGCACCGGATCCCGCGGCACCCGCCGGTGGTGGGGCTGAAGTCCATCCCCACGTTGTAGCCGTCCACGAGGGAGATGTCGAAGAAGTCGAGGTTTTGGAACTGGTTGAGGGCGAACTCGGCGAGGGTGTTGGGGGGCCGGCCGTAGCCCTGGCACTGCAGCGTCCCGCAGTCGCCGGTCTGACAGTTTCTGCCGTCGGAGGAGCACCCAGTGCGGGCCCATATGCGGCCGCCAGTGGCGCCGGCGTTGATGTTGATGGTCCAGGACTGACCCGGGTTGAGCTGGTTACCTCCGCCGGCTCGGGGGCCGGTGGTGGCCCATGCGGCCCAGACGGTGAAGGAACAGCTGTTGACGATCTGGAAGGTGGCGGCGTTAATGGAGAGAGGAAGGAGGAAGAGGAAGAAACAGAGCGCGGCGCAGCTGGTTGATGCAGCCATAATGTCAAGCTTGTGGGATCACGGGGAAGTGGGGAATTTATAAAAATGCTGAATTAGGGACACCTAATCTAAGGCGTCCAGAAAAATTTTCCAACTGCTGTAAAAATAAATCGAAAAGTATTGAGGGCAGTCCATACCTAATATCTTAGGGTTGTGTGAGAAAAAACTCTATTAATTAATTAATCAAGAATGGATAAAATTTAAATAAAATAATATAAATAACATAAAATACGAAGCATTGACCCTAGAGAGACATGGATGGGTCGTCAACCAATTATTATGCTTATTTGAAAGGCTGAGATTTGTGGATATATATATATATATATATATATATATAATCCTGTCCGAAAGTCGATGAGATATAAAGTTAGAAATGTGGTACTCCTGCTGACTTTCTATGGATTTTACTCGGACCTGCAATACAGATTACGTCAGTGGCAAGTCAGGGAAGGGGTCATCAACGTTGGCCCTCCGACGCTCAAGTTAGTCACCGACAATGAAGTATAAGGTGGAGCAACAAAAAGACTGTAGCTTAAACAGTGAATATCGCATACTTCCATCGATGCTTGGACCTTCCTTTATATAGAGCTCCTGTAGCATGTGTGCATGCTCCTCAAGGTGAGCACGCTCCCCAAAACTTTCCTTAAAAAGACTTGTCGGTAAAGTGCCCCTGACACAGTACCTTAACAGGGCGAGCATATCTTTGAAGTGACAGTGGAAGCTTTCGTCGTACAATCTTCTGGCTGTCCATGCCCGGTGTCGACGGCACTAACTCCCAAAGAGATGTCGATAGATACCAAAGAGAGTATGCTGCTAGGCCGAGTGAGTTGGCCGCTCGGTTGACACTTTGCTGTTCTTGTATCTTGTCCGCTCGGACGGAACCCGACCGTGTTTGTGCCACATCCGCTCGGCTGTATTTCACTATGTTTGTCGTTTCATGCTGCCTCTCCGAGAGGGGTAGCCGCTCAGCAGAAGTTCCGCTCTACTAATACCAAGTCATACTACCTCCCCGAGCAGGGTAGCCGCTCGATAGAAGTTCCACTCTGCCCATGCCAAGTCCTGCTGCCTCGCCGAGCGACAAAGTCGCTCGGCTCGGCTTCTGCACATCGTCTCCATTGAGTGTTGGTCGTTTAACTCCTCCCCATGTCGAAGGCGGCGGCGGATCAGGACCTTCTCCCTCCGGTCGGGGCATAGTCGCCCGATCGACCGATGATATCCAATGGCGGAGCCAAGTGATGTGGTACCCGGGTTGTAGCCCGGGGACCAGGGACTTAGCCAGAATCTAAATTTACCTGGGGATCATGAATATATAATAAATTAATTAATTTAAAAATATAAACAAAAAATGATTATTAATTTTTCGAAATTATAGAATAATAGTATCTAATATTCAATACATTCAAAATTAAAGAGAGCAAAAAATGTTTTTGAAATTGTGCTCTTCAATTTTTCTTAAAATCAAACTCAATAATTATTATATCATTATCAATTTTTTCAACTAACTCCCGTTCAACAAACTCCTTAAATAAAACTAATCAAATTAATTAATAAATCTATTAATAAATTTAATCAATTTATTAAAATAAAAATAGTAGTTGACTTATACAGAGAATATCAAAAGAAAATATATCTATGATAATGGTCGTACCGATATCGTTTGTTATTCGAGAGAAGGGATGTCGCGCTTGTACTCATCAAGTTACTGCCGAACACCTGTATAGGACATGAATATAAAATATCATGTGAATGATAATGTAAAGATCTTCAAGAAATTGAGAGATTACGTCGCCGAGAAAGGAGTTCGATTGCTCGAAGGAAATTCATTCTAAAAATAAACAGATCTACTCGAACCTAGTGACGGAAAAAGAGAATCAAAATTAAAATCTTTCGCACCTACGACTTTGCGGATAAAAAGCAAAATAAGGAAGTGGAGGAACGATGACACTTGTGGCTCTGCGAATAAGAGGAAAAATAAGAAGTAACGTGCGTGGAGTTTATAAAATTTTAATTTAATTAAAATTCCTAATAATTTGACATGTGTTTTAGAAATTTAATTAAGTAAAATTAAAATTTTTGATTTAATGGAAAGTGCATGCCTAAAAACAGGAAATAATTAAGGAAAAAAAGTATAGGGATGATTTATTTTTATTTTATTTTTCTAAAGTTGGTGGGGCTAGAGCCCACCCTAGCCCCAATGTGGCTCCGCCCATGCCGGGGACCAACGACAATCAAAAGAAGAAAAAAGCTTGGTTTTCCTATGGAAAAAGGAAAAAAGAGAGAATAATAGTGGAAGGCAGCCCAAGCGTCCGTGTCGGTATAGCCCACAGCCTAGGTAGATCACCCGGGCTGGCTCCACCAATGATGATATCTGAACATTGACCATCTTGACTTTGACCTCCATCGTAACAGTTATCTTTCGTGGGATGAGACTCCTTCTCATCACCGCATCAACTAGCATGATGCTAAATAATATAATGGGAATTGTGTCATTCAACATAAAAATATTCCATTAAGAGAGAAGAAAATCTATCTCCCATTAATGAAAATATTTTTTTCACTATGATCATTTATTATATAAATAGAACTCTATAAAATCATCAACAATTTAACAAATCACGCATCTAGACATCTTAATTGACCAAAAAGCGAATACTACTTTGGTATTTACCAAAGGACGCACTTTTTCAAGCAGGGGCGGATCTAGAGATAATTTTTACCTAGGGCTAACATAATTTTTTTTTAACAATAGGTATATTTAATAACAAAAAGTTAAATTCCACATCATAAAAAGGATAAAATACTAAATTAATAAATTATAAGATTACTATGAGGCTATTGCTTATTGAAGTATTGGTTAACACTTGATGAGACATTAGATGATCGTTGGATAAGAAAAAGGACGAAATTACGTCCTATGGTCTTTCATCTTTTGAAAATGCTTCAATATTTACTCATTTTTAATTGTTAAAAAGATATCCTTCTCGATGTATATAAGTACTAGACTGTCATTCATCCATTAGTCTCTCATTCTGTTACGTAAATCAATCTTTATCATCTTCATCGCAGGAAATACTCTTTCAACAGAAGCAATCGTAACTGGTAAAACTAATGTCATCTCAATCAGACGATAAACCAATGGATAAACTTGATTTTTTAGAGTTTCAACAATTTTCTAACAAGACTTCCCAAATCTTCAATTCCAGAAAAATTTGGATCTTGTCATATATTATGAATAAAATTCTGAAATCGTTGCTCAATAACTATATAATCATTTGTTGAGAAGTCCTGAGAATATAAATCATGAAATAGAACTAGTTTTTAACCATTGAATTCAAGAAAAAAAATTTCTTAGATGAAGACATGTTATACAACTAAGCAATTCTATGTCAACTTCTTAAAATTGAGTATTCATCTCTTGCACAACTAAATCAACCATCTAACATTGTAATTTGAAATAATAATAATTAATAAGTAAAAAAATTATTGACAAATATAATAATAAAATATTTTTTTTAGAAATAATATTTGATTGAAAATCTCCATATGATAATAATGTATATTGATGAAGATTTACCTGCTATACCTACTACCCAATCAAATAATTATCTTCCATATTTAACATTGGGATCTTATTAAGTCACAAATATGTTGACTTTATCTGTAATTTTATATGATCTTCCAATTTTTTATGAAAATGACTTCAATAAGGTAAAGATTTATGAGTTTCATGGCTTTTGCTCGATTTTATTTGCTGAGTTAATTTATTTCTATTATCTATATAAAATTTTCTGCTAAACTTATGAAAAAAATCTATACAAAAATCATGAGAAATCTGAAGAAAAGTCATGAGCTCATCACGTGCATCACGTGCATGTCTACTTTACTGCCCCGCATCGTGTCCACTTGTTGCCAAATGTACCTAGACCCGCCCGCCCTTCGTGACGAAATCAATGCGCTAATAGATCACTCGAGCGTTCATGTCCATCTGATCTGCATCTCCAAAAATTGCAAACCGTCCATTTGTCCCTTGAAGGGTCCATTTCCTAGAGGTCCAAAACCATGGTCGTCCACTCGTCCACAGAAACCTACACAAACGCATAAAGGACGAGAATCTCCACCTGTTCTTCGATCGTCCTCTCTCATTAAAGTGTCAAAGCTTGTATCGATCGATTCGATCTCTGAGTTCTAATTCTCTTCCTCATTTTCCTCGTCTGCGATCATTTTGATTGAGGATTCTGATTTTGAAATGGCGAAGAAGAGCGTGGGCGATCTCAAGGGAGACGATCTCAAGGATGGACTCCTCCATGGCTCTTTCTCCCGCAGATCTTGGCGAGGGCTTCAGCCCACTCCAGCTCTCGCCTAGATCTGCCCCTGTTTTCAAGTGCACTTCTCTTTTTATTCTACTGACAAATTAATTTTTTTTTGTCGTTTTTCTTTTCTCCCTCTTCTCTTTCCTATCTCATCTTTCATCAACGATATTTAAAATTTAGTTAATTTTTTGATAACATTTTAATACATTTAGAGAAGCTAAAATAAACTATATATGAATAGCAAATTTGAACTCCTTGCAACATCAGAAATCCACAAGAACTGAAATGGGTGTAATCTGAGGTCTCTAGGTCCATCATTGGATTTAGGTCAAAACTCACTAATGGACCTAGAGAGCTCCGATTGCACCAATTTCAGTTTCTATGGATTCCTGGTGTTGCAAGGACTTCAAATATGTTATCCATTGTTTATTTTAACTTTTAAAAGGTGTTAAAATACAAAAATAAAGAATCAGCAAACAAATTTCATATCAGGCCAACGTTGGGCCTGATATGATTCATATCAGGCCTAACGTGGAGCCTTTTTGTTGATTCTTTCTTCTTATATTTTAACACCTTCTAAAAGTCAAAATAAACAATGGATAACATATTTGAACTCCTTGCAACACCAGGAATCCATAGAAACTGAAATGGGTGCAATCGGAGCTCTCTAGGTCCATCAGTGAGTTTTGACCGAAACCCACTGATGGACCTAGAGACCTCAGATTACACCCATTTCAGTTCCTGTGGATTCCTGATGTTGTAAGGAGTTCAAATTTACTATTCATAGTTTATTTTAGCTTCTCTAAATGTATTAAAATGTTATCAAAAAATTAACTAAAATTTAAATGTCGTTGATGAAAGATGAGATAGGAAAGAGAAGAGGGAGAAAAGAAAAACGACAAAAAAAAATTGATTTGTCAGAAGAATAAAAAGGGAAGTGCACTTGAAAAAGTGCGTCCTTTGATAAAAGTGTTGAATTTAGGAGGAATTATATTAAGCAAGAAAAAATTCGTACTCAATTTAATAGAAAATATACTCGATTCTAGTATAAAGTGCTGAATTTAACAGGAATTATACTCATTTTTAGACTTTTTATATCCAAAAAATATGAGGAGTAATTTTGATAAAAAAATATACTCGATTATAGTATAAAATACTGACTTTAAGAGAAATTATACTAATTTTGAATCTTTTGTACCTGAAAATCTGAAGGGCAATTAGGTAACAATATTTGCATGAGAGAGTTGAAGTAAATAAAACTTTTCATGCAGGGAGTGGAAACAAAGTTTTTTATGATTGAGGATATTTTTATCTAATTTATCGTTATAACAACGGTAAACTAGAGAAAAATATCCAATCACAATTATAACTTTGAAGCAATCCCCAATTACAAAAAACTTTGTTTCCACTCCCCGCATGTAAAGTTGTATTTGGCATTACAATATTAAAAATAAATTAATTCAACTTATTAAAAAAAATTCTCTCTATATACACACGATGATGAAACAGAAATCTTATCGCGATAACGTAATAGTAAAAATCTACCTTGCACATAAAAGCAATAACGTTGAAACTTTCTTCTCACAATGAAACCTTCTCGCAATGTAGTCAACTCTGTGAATACTAATATGAGTCAAAGGACTTGATGGAAGTTATCCGACGAGATATCTCTGATACATAAGTCATGTAGAGCCTCCAAAGAGTAAAATGGAAAGAAGAAGCAATAGCAAATAAAGTAAAAGCAATAGATGAGATCGTAATCGATCCCTAGAATCCTCCCCTCCCCTAATCTTAGATTTTTTGGTAATTTTAAATTTTCTTTAGGATTTAAATGGAGTTCGTATGACATATTTTAAGAGAATGGATCTATTGAATTAGGAGAAAGCCTGTTTGGAATACCCATTTAGTTGAGAGTTGATTGATTTAGTTAACCTAAGTTTAGGATTAATTAACCTTGGTATTTGAAATAAATACCTAAGTTTTCATTTCCTATCCTTATTTTCCTTCTCCCTTTCCTCGATCCCCTCCTTCTCTTCTCATCACTGATTTACTTCTCCACCCAATCAACCACCACTGATCGACTATCGGTGTTGCACTCTACTTCTCACGATGACGCCATCTCACCATTTGCTTATCCACTTAAGTTGCCCCATATTGGTTTGTCTTCGGCCAAGATAAAGGAACCGCCGTCAGTTTGAGAGAATAGAAGTGGTGGAAAAGTTGGGCGGTTAAGGGAATTTGGTATACCCGACAAAGGATAACCATACCACAGATAGCACGGAAAGCATTGGGAGCAAACTGAGAAAGAGGGATATCGAAATATTGACTCAAGGAGGAGAAAAACGGGTGAAGAGGAAAGCGGAGACCTCCCAAGAGTTGGTCCTTGAAGAAGGTTGCAAAGCCTTGGGGAGGAGAAGAAGGGTGTTCATTCGATTTGGGAGCTCGTAGTTGATAGTCTTCAGTAAGGTGCAGACTAGCATGGATCTGGGACAAGTCGCTATCATCTAAGTCTGAAATATAATATGAATACCAGGACATCTCCTTACCTTCAGCCATAGGGACACGGGGAAGGATGAAGAGAAAAAGAAGAAGCGCTCACAAGAAACAAATGTAGAGCAAAGACTTAACGGGAAGAGCCGAGAGAAAATGGAAGAGTCGAAAGCAGCCAAAGGGGTGAGAAGATGACGGCGGACAACCTTTAGGGTTTATAAAGGCAAACCCCTAGGAAGCATCGAAAGGAAGGGGGGGGGGGGGGGGGGGGGGTTGGATCTAGGATCGCATGCCAAAAGGCGCTGATCAGTCACAGTGGCGGGAAAGGTTCGTGGGACACGCGTCATTCCCCTATGAAAGGTTTTAATGATGGACATGACAAGGAAATCATGGAAGGAGATTTTTGTACGGCAACATTCCGGTGCAAGAAGGCTATACGTTAGAGGGATAGATGGTCATGCGGTTACCTTGGGAAAAGCAAAGGAAAACCATACGTCAGGGTTATGCAGTCACCTCGGGAAAGGGGGAAGAAAATGAAGAGGAGCAAAAATTTAAATTTGTCGCTCAATAAGAATTAAAATAAACAAATAGCTTGACTGATTAAAGTTTGTATGAGATATTTACAGGAAATATTCCAAGTAGCGTACAATCGGTTGAACACCTAAAACGCGGCACTAGTGCAGGAATTGTTGGGGTTGCAAAGTTGCAAACATAGTCTCACATTGAAAACACATGGGAAAGATCATGGGTTTATAAGAGAAAAAGATATCTTCATTGGCATGAGACCTTTTGGGTAGAGCCCAAGAGCAAAACCATGAGGGCTTGGCCCAAAGTGGACAATATCATACCATTGTGGAGATATCTAAATTCTTTTCGATCCTATAATTGGTATCAAAGCCCGGACTGCCAGAAGATTTAACCGTCGACTATGCACAAGAGCTATGGTCTGATTGTGCATAATTGTCATACCCCATCACGTACCGGGAGGTCAGACCAACAGTAAGTCAGAAGGTTGGGAGATCGAGATGTCGGATCATGACTCGAGAGGTTGGCTGGTCAGCAAGTCACACTTGTAGAATTTGGTTGACAGACTTCTAATATTCAACAAAATAGTAGATAGGTAATATCAAAGTATAGGAACGTGAAGTAAAAGGGTCAGTTTATTACTCCACCATAAAAGTACCGAAGTTTTTGTCCAATCCATAATTGGTTCAAATTTGGATCAATTTTGAAGTAAAAAACCAGGGTGTAAACGAGTCAAGCCGAGCTTTGGGATGTTCAAGCTTATTTGATAAGGTAACTAAGTCGAGCTTAAAATAAACCAAGCCTTTGAAATGATTGTTCAAGCTTGACTTGGTTTATTTTTATGAGCTTGAGCTTATTTGAAGCTTAGCTTGAGCTTGGTTCATTTAGATGTTATTAAACTCTCAATTCAAGCTTGGTCATTGAACTCTCAATTCAAGTTAAAACTTTTAGTTATTTTATTGTTTAAAACTTATAGTTGTTTGATTGGTTATTGAGCTTGATGATTCAAACTTATTTGTTTATTTTATTTTATTGTTTATTTAGCATATTGATAAGAGTTTTATTAATGAATATGATTCGTGAATATTGTTCACGAACATTGTTCACAAATGTTTGTTGGATCGAAAGCGCTAGAGGGGGGGTGAATAGCGCTCGTGGCTATTTTAACGTTTTTCGGAAATCGTAAAAGAGTTACGCAGCGGAAAATAAAAGCAAACACAACAGACACAGATATTTTACTTCGTTCGGAGCCTATGGCGACTCCTACTCGAAGGCCCAAGGTCCTTGACCGCTTTCGATGGGCAACAACTATAATATCAGAAAGATTACAATTTGAATTACAATTAATGCAATAAGTAAACTAATACCGACAACAAAAGATCGAAGAGTCTGAGCTTCGGGTCGTCGACGTCGAGTAGTAGCACTTCAAGGTCGTCTCGTTGGCAGCACTTCACAGAAGAAAGCTTAGAATGTCTTGTTCTTGAAGCTGCACCTCAACCCTCTTTTTATATGAGGTTCCGGGCGCCTGGGACCTTTCCGGGCGCCTGGAGTGTGACGTGGCCAGCCAACTAGGTTGCTCCACGTGGTGAAGTCGCGCAAGGGATAAAGTTTGGTCCCGGGCGCCCGGACCACCTTTTTCCAGCAGGTTCCTCTCCTGCAAAACAAGGTTAGTCCGAGCAAATACCCTGCAAGACAGTGTTAGAATCTGATAAAACATAGTAAAGAAAAACTGACAGTCTTCGGACTGTCCGAGTCTGACTTCGGATTCCCAACCGGAAACCCTAGGTCGACCCGACGCCTACTGTTCCCTCTACGAGGAACGCATCCTCACCTACTCCCCTCAGGAGAGATTACCTGATGCCAGTCCGGTCCTCCAGACCGACTGGACTTTCCGCCTAGGGTTACCACCCCCTAGGACCTAGGGTTACCGCCCCCTAGGGTTTTCCTCCACCTAGGGTTACTGCTCCCTAGGACCTAAGGTTGCCGCCCCTTAGGGTTTTCCCTCACCTAGGGTTACCGCCCCCTAGGACCTAAGGTTACCACCCCTTAGGGTTTTTCACCTGCCTAATCGCAGCTAGGACTTTCCTGAAACACTTATTCAAACATGTTAGATCACACACAAACTTAACTTTGAATCCTTTGCCATTATCAAAACTAAGGTTCAATCGTCGGATGCTTCCCGCACCAACAATCTCCCCCTTTTTGATAATGACAACCGAAATTCAATGTTAAGTACAAAATATGCAGTTATGTATAAGCACAAGAACCAAGATAAGCATAAACATAGCTCCCCCTTAATATAAGTTATTCTCTTTGAATTTTTTTTACTAATAGTCATAGCTCCCCCTTAATACAAGCTCTATTTTCTTTGAATTTCTCTACTCTCCCCCTTTGTCATATATCAAAAGTGAGTTAGTTTCGAAAACAATTTTCAAAACACAATTTTCAACTTTATAAATTTTCAAACAAAATTTTCAACTTCAGAAATTTTCTAACAAAATTTTCAACTTCAGAAATTTTCTAACAAAATTTTCAACTTCAAAAATTTTCAAACAAAATTTTCAACTTCAGAAATTTTCTAACAAAATTTTCAATTTCAGAAATTTTCAAACACAATTTTCAACTTCAGAAATTTTCTGGAAGAAAATATTCAGATTTTTAAAGAAAATTTCCAAGGAAAATTTTTAACTTAAAAATTTCAAAGTTTTAAATAATTTTCTAAATATATATATATTTTTTAAACTTACCGAATTTTCGAAAATGTTTCAACTTAAATAACTTTCTAACAAGATAAAAAATTTTCAAAGCAGAGGGTACTTGAAAGTTTTAAATTTGGAGAAAGTTTTTTGAGAAAGCTGCTTAAGGCATGTTTTTGAAATGAATTTCAAGAATACTTAAGGCAAAGGAGAAGCGATAACCTTAATTTTTAATAGCTTGCCATTTGTTTTAGTAAGGTATCATAGCCCTAAAGTCCAAGCATGAGTCAAGATTTGTTTTGATCAGGTATCAGATCCCTTAAGTACAGACATGCTTAAACTTATTATTTCCTTCACCAACTGTCTAACCGTTTAGCTACTTGCTGATTGCCTAGAGGGCAACAGTGTTCACTTGGTTAGTCAAGTCAAGTCAATTGATCCAGTTAGATTTGACTAAGGCTGGAAGACTTGATTTGATTACTTTTAATCACGTATTTAACGCCCAGACTTATATTGATGCACAGAAATAAGCATTCTCGAGTCCAGGCTGTACCCTATGCATCTCACACCGTTCTATGTTTTACAAACACAATCAAGGTAAACCTAGGTATTTGTGAGATGCTCTGGCTGAGTTCTGGGGGAGCATGATTTCTAGGGGGAAATCCTAGGCTAAATCCAACTTTTGAAAGTCTAGTAAAGTAGGGATTTTGAAAAATCAGTTTTGCCTAGAAGTTATAAAGATGAAACAAAAGGACTGAATTGAAAGTATCTATTCTACCCAGCACATTCCTATTTGTCTTCTAAGTGTACTGAACTCAAGTTCAGGTAAGGGTTTTGTAAAGATGTCAGCTAAGTTTGATTTTGACTCAACATAGTTGAGTACAATGTCACCCTTAGCTACATGATCCCTTACAAAGTGGTGTTTTACTTCTATATGTTTAGTCCTTGAGTGATGAATTGGGTTTTTTGTTAGATTTATTGTACTTATGTTATCGATTGAGATTTTTGTTTTTTGATATTCAAGTTGATAGTCTTTAAGGGTATGCATCATCCATAGCAATTGAGATGTGCATTCACCTAGTGCTATATATTCAGCTTCAGTGGTAGATAAGGCAACACAGTATTGCTTTCTGCTTGACCAACTTACTAAGCAGTGCCCTAAAAATTGACAACTGTCACTTGTACTTTTTCTATCTAGCTTGCACCCGGCATAGTCAGAGTCAGAGTAGCCGGTTAGATCAAGGGTGCAGGATCTAGGGTACCAAAGTCCTACGTTTAGGGTTCCCTTAACATACCTAAGGATTCTTTTTACTAGTGTTAAGTGAGACTCTTTTGCACAGGATTGATATCTTGCACACATACCTACTGCGAAGATGATGTCTGGTCGACTTGCAGTTAGGTACAGTAGACTTCCTATCATACTTCGATAGTATTTCAGGTCTACTGGTTTGCCTTCTAAGTCTGAGTCAATTTTAACATTTGTAGCCATTGGTGTATTGATGATTTTTGAATTTTTCATTCCAAATTTACTAATTAATTCCTTAGTATATTTGGTTTGATAAATATAGATTCCATCTTTGGTTTGCTTAATTTGCAAGCCTAAAAAGAAGTTGAGTTCACCTACTAGACTCATTTCAAATTCATTTTCCATTAGTTTAGTAAATTCTTCTAGAAACTTTGAGTTGGCTGATCCAAAAATAATATCGTCGACGTAAATTTGGGCTATAAAGATGTCATTTTCAAAGGTTTTTACAAAGAGGGTTGGGTCTATTTGACCTTGGTTGAACCCTTTTGATATTAGATAGTTGGATAGTCGTTCATACCAAGCCCTGAGTGCTTGTTTTAGTCCGTACAGGGCCTTTTTTAATCTGAAGACATAGTTTGGATGTTCTATGTCCTCAAATCCTGGGGGTTGGCCTACGTATACTTCTTCTTTTATAAATCCGTTTAAGAATGCGGATTTTACATCCATTTGAAATAGCTTGAATCCTTTGTGTGCTGCATAGGCCAACAGCATCCTGATGGATTCAAGTCTTGCTACAGGAGCATAGGTCTCATCATAGTCTAGCCCTTCTACTTGATTGAACCCTTTGGCTACTAACCTGGCTTTATTTCTTACTATTTCACCTTGATCATTTAATTTGTTTCTAAAGACCCATTTAGTGTCAATTATGGTTTTGTTAATGGGTTTAGGCACTAATTCTCATACTTGATTTCTTTCAAATTAGGCCAATTCTTCTTGCATTGCTATAGTCCAATCTGGGTCTGGTAGGGTTTCTTCTATGGTTTTGGGTTCAATTTTTGAAATTAAGGCTATTTGACTCTGGTTTCTATAGGATGACCTAGTTCTTACTCCTACAGTTGGATCACCCAATATTTGGTAAGATGGGTGATTCGTGCTTGTTCTGGTTGGTCGTATGTCATTTAAATTAGTGATTTGTTCTTCAGATTCAATAGGTTCAGGTTGAGTTTCGTCATCTTCTCTGTTTATTGGATTAGCATTTTCTGTATCCTTAGTTTCATCTATAGTGTCTTCATCAAATTTTATATTTGTTGTTTCTTCTACTGTTAGGGTATTCTTGTTATATACTCTATATGCTCTACTAGTGGTTGAGTACCCTAAAAATATTCCTGGGGTTGTTTTTGATGTAAATTTTCCTAAGTAATCTTTAGTGTTTAAAATAAAGACTTTACACCCAAATTCTTTTAAATAGTTTAAGTTAGGAATTTTATTATAATAAATTTCATAGGGGGTTTTATTTTGAAATTTATTAATTAAGATCCTATTTTGAATGTAGCATGCTGTACTAACTGCTTCAGCCCAGAATTGATTAGACAGATTATATTCGTTTAACATGGTTCTGGCAGCTTCTTGTAAGGTTCTGTTTTTACGTTCTACTAAACCATTTTGTTGGGGGTTCTAGGGCAGGAGTATTCATGTTTGTACCCATTTATCTCACAAAATTCAGTGAAGTTGTGATTCTCAAATTCTCCTCCATGATCACTCCTTATCCTTTTAATTTTAGAATCTTTTTCATTTTCTGTTAATTTGCAAAAATTACTAAATATTTCAAAGGTTTCATCTTTTGTTTTTAGAAATTTTACCCAGGTGAACCTGGAGTAGTCATTAATTATAACTAAGCAATATTGGTTCTTGCTTAGTGACTTGGCTCCATGTGAATCAAATAGATCTAGGTGAATGAGCTCAAGTAGATGGGTAGTTCTAACCGTATTGGTTGACTTGTGAGTGGACTTGGTTTGTTTTCCTTGTTGACATGCATTACAGATTGAGTTTTCAATAACTTTTAATTTGGGCAACCCTCTAACTAGTCCATTTTGACTCATTTTTGAAATGAGTCTTGTGTGCGTGTGACCGAGTCTTCTGTGCCATAACTCAATTTCCTCTTGTTGTGTTAGAAAACACTTTATTGAGGATGATGGTAGATAGACGGTGTAGACATTATCTTTTCTAGTGCCCTTAAGTATGATTTTTGGATTATCGACATGTTTGACTATACATTCAGACTTGGTAAAATTGACTGAATAACCAGTATCGCATAGTTGACTTATACTTAATAAATTGAAATTAAAATTTTCAACTAACAGTACTTTTCGAATAATAAAATCAGAATTAAGTTTGATATTACCTTTTCCGATTACTTTCAGTTTTCCATCGTTGCCGAATGCAACTGATCCTAGGTTCTTTAGTTTTAACTTAGTGAACTTCAACCGATCTCCAGTCATATGTCTGGAACACCCACTGTCCAACATCCATTGATCAAATTCCTATAGTAAAGTGGTTGATGGATCAAAAGACAGTTTGATTGAAGTAAGTCCCTAATTTAGCATCTTACCTAATCTTTGTTAATTTTATGAGGGTTTGTTTGGTGATTTGATGTTTAATTGAGAATTATTTTTAAATTAATTCAATTTTGAAATTGTTTAAGTTAATTTGATTTTTGAAAATGTTTAACTTAACTTACGTAAGATTTAAAATTTAGTTTGCTTAGTCATCTCACCCGATGAATGTTTTTAATCAGGGGATCCTATTATTTTGTGAGATGAATTAGTTCAATTTATAGGATTTTGTTTAACTTTATGTTAGATTCGGGTTTATCTTTGGGTTCAACAAGTAAGCGTTCTTTGGATAAACTTCTGGGCTATGGTGAGTCACAAGGAGCTCATTAAAGTAACCATGCCTTCGAGGTTTCCCAAATAGTCCTACCCATTGAGCTTAATACTAAACCTTGGTCTAACTAGTTAGGATCCATTTAACGGTAGCTTCGGTTAGTTCCACTTGGCCAAATGCACCAGGTCGAAGCCATATCTTCCTAGATATGCGATGCCCAAGTTTTCCCAACGTATTATCATCCAAAAACTTCACCAGTACTATGCTTCAAGTTAAAATTTAACCCTTTTTAATCTATCCTTATTTACCCATCCGGGTAATCTACTCTTGTTTACCCATTTCGGGTAGATTAAGTTCGGTTACCCTGTCGGGTAAATAGATTTCGGAGTTGCCAGCTATTCTGGACCCTCCTTCTATTTGATTTTTGAATTTTAAATTTTAATTCCGAATTTTTAATTTTGAGTTTTAGATTTATTTCAAATTTTGAGTTTTGAGTTTTAGATTAATTTTGAATTTTTAAATTAGATTAATTTCGAATTTTTAAATTTGAGTTTTAGATTACTTTTAAATTTGAGTTTTAGATTAATTTCGAATTTTTAAATTTGAGTTTTAGATTAATTTCGAATTTTTTTAAATTAGATTGATTTCGAATTTTTAAATTTGAGTTTAAGATTAATTTTGAATTTTTTAAATTAGATTATTTTCGAATTTTTATATTTGAGTTTTAGATTACTTTCGAATTTTTAAATTTGAGCTTTAGATTAATTTCGAATTTTTTAAATTTGATTAATTTCGAATTTTTAAATTTGAGTTTTAGATTAATTTCGAATTTTTTAAATTAGATTAATTTCGAATTTTTATATTTGAGTTTTAGATTAATTTTGAATTTTTAAATTTGAGTTTTAGATTAATTTCAAATTTTTTAAATTAGATTAATTTTGAATTTTTTAAATTAGATTAATTTCGAATTTTTAAATTTAAGTTTTAGATTAATTTCAAATTTTTAAATTTAAGTTTTAGATTAAATTCGAATTGTTATATTTGAGTTTTAGATTAATTTCGAATTTTTAAATTTGAGTTTTAGATTAATTTCGAATTTTTTAAATTAGATTAATTTCGAATTTTTTTAAATTAGATTGATTTCGAATTTTTAAATTTGAGTTTTAGATTAATTTCGAATTTTTTTAAATTAGATTGATTTCGAATTTTTAAATTTGAGTTTTAGATTAATTTCAAATTTTTAAATTTGAGTTTTAGATTAATTTCGAATTTTTAAATTTGAGTTTTAGATTAATTTCAAATTTTTTAAATTAGATTAATTTTGAATTTTTATATTTGAGTTTTAGATTAATTTCGAATTTTTTAAATTAGATTAATTTCGAATTTTTAAATTTGAGTTTTAGATTAATTTCGAATTTTTTAAATTAGATTAATTTCGAATTTTTAAATTTGAGTTTTAGATTAATTTTGAATTTTTTAATTTGAGTTTTAGATTAATTTCAAATTTTTTAAATTAGATTAATTTCGAATTTTTATATTTGAGTTTTAGATTAATTTCAAATTTTTTAAATTAGATTAATTTTGAATTTTTAAATTTGAGTTTTAGATTAATATTGAATTTTTAAATTTGAGTTTTAGATTAATTTCGAATTTTTATTGTTTTGGCTCCCCCTGGATCATAGCCTCGATAAGGTTTATTGAGGTAGTGTATTTGATCCTTAGGGACCCAATAATGTCCAAATCCAACTTGATTGATCAGGTTGGACTTGGCAACCCATGCTTGGACCATTTTCTATTTGGTTTGTTTATTAAGGATAGGTAAGATTTATATTTTTTTTTATATCCTAGTCCAGTTCGATTGTAGATTGTCCTTTGTGTTCCAAGAATCAAGTCAAGATTCTTGGATCCCAAAGAGAATCGTTCTAGGGTAGTTTTCAAATCCTGTACCTGACTTTTCAGATTGGAATTCTCTTCCTCAAGTTTTTGAACTTGAGTTGAGGTTCCAGTCTGAACTTGATCAGTTAAGGATTCGTTGTTTGGCGTTTCTTTAAGGAGTGTTACCTCCTTTAGAAGCGTTTTGATTCGAATCTTGGACTTAGCTACTTTATGCATTAAATAATTAATTAAGCTATATAAACGATTTTTACTTACAGAGAGGTTTGGTCCTTCGGAAACGGATGCGGATCCGTGGCTTCTCTCGGACTCGATTTCTGATTCCTCCTCACTTCCGGATCCGTTGGTGTAGTCCCGGGTTGTCAAGGCGAGAAAGTTCGTCTGTTCTAGTTCTTCGTCGTCGGATTCCTCGGAAGAAGACTCGTCCCATGTTGCCTTCAATGCCTTCTTTCTTTTGGGGTTCTTTGGATCCTTCTGGTTCGGGCAATTTGCCTTGATGTGACCCTTCTGATTGCATCCGTAGCAGGTCACTTTGAATTTTACCTTCGAGCTTGGTTGGGCTTCTTTAGACTGAATGGCCTTTCTGAGATCCTTTTTGTTGAAGCCCTTCTTTTTGCAGAGCTTCTTTACTAAGTTGACTATTTCAGTTGTAAGTTCATCGTCATCTTCTGAGTCTGATTCTTCTTCTTACTCAGGTTCGGTTCTCCGCTTGTTTTTTTACTCACGTGATCTCCCTGTTCCTGCAACCAAAGCCAACCCTTTCTCGGTCGGGCGTGCATTAGTCTATTCATGAAGTTCGAGTTCTGCAAATAGTTCATCTAATTTAATGGTAGATAAGTCCTTGGAGACCTTGTAGGCATCTACCATGGATGCCCACAAGGTGTTCCTTGGAAATGCATTTAGAGAATACCTTATGATGTCCCGGTTGTCGACCTTCTGTCCAATTGCATGAAGCCCATTGAGCAGATCTTGAATCCGGGCATGGAGTTGGGCAGCTGTTTCACCTTCCTGCAATTTGATGTTAAATAATTTATTAAAAATTAGGTCTCTTTTACTTACTTTTGTGTCGGATGTCCCTTCGTGAAGTTCAATTAGTTTCTCCCACAACTCTTTGGCACTGTTGAAGGGGCCGACGCGGTTGAGTTCTTCTTTTGATAGGCCACACTGGAGGGTGCAGGTTGCCTTGGCATTAGCTTCCACTTTCTTGATCGAAGGTGCATCCCAGTCCTCGTACGGTAGTGGTTTGCCGGCACTGTCAGATGGTCATTCGAATCCAGTTTTGACAATCATCCAGACTTCAAAGTGAGTCTGGAGATATGCCTCCATCCGACCTTTCCAGTATCCGAAGTCGTCTCCGGTGAATAGCGGAGGGCGGGCAGTATTGTAGCCTTCTTGAAGGGCCATTTCAGTTTTACCTAAAGCGAAAAACAACCAAAAAATTGTCCCAGGACTTGGTCCTGGCTTAGTAGTGCGGTAGGGAAAAAGAATGGATCACGAACTCGGGTGGTGTTGCACCAATTCCGAGAAAAACCGATTCGAGGAAAAAAGAATTAGAATATAGCTATGAGGCTAAATTCTAATCGACTCCAAAAATAAAAAAATACCACGAAAAAAATATTTTGAATGGTGGTTGCACCGATTCAAAATGACCCCGCTCTGATACCAATTGTTGGATCGAAAGCACTAGAGGGGGGGTGAATAGCGCTCGTGGCTATTTTAACGTTTTTCGGAAATCGTAAAAGAGTTACGCAGCGGAAAGTAAAAGCAAACACAACAGACACAGATGTTTTACTTCGTTCGGAGCCTATGGCGACTCCTACTCGAAGGCCCGCGATCATTGACCGCTTTCGATGGGCAACAACTATAATATCGGAAAGATTACAATTTGAATTACAATTAATGCAATAAGTAAACTAATACCGACAACAAAAGATCGAAGAGTCTGAGCTTCGGGTCGTCGACGTCGAGTAGTAGCACTTCAAGGTCGTCTTGTTGGCAGCACTTCACAGAAGAAAGCTTAGAATGTCTTGTTCTTGAAGCTGCACCTCAACCCTCTTTTTATATGAGGTTCCGGGCGCCTGGGACCTTTCCGGGCGCCTGGAGTGTGACGTGGCCAGCCAACTAGGTTGCTCCACGTGGTGAAGTCGCGCAGGGGATAAAGTTTGGTCCCGAGCGCCCGGACCTGTTCCGGGCGCCCGGACCACCTTTTTCCAGCAGGTTTCTCTCCTGCAAAACAAGGTTAGTCAGAGCAAATACCCTGCAAGACAGTGTTAGAATCTGATAAAACATAGTAAAGAAAAACTGACAGTCTTCGGACTGTCCGAATCTGACTTCGGATTCCCAACCGGAAACCCTAGGTCGACCCGACGCCTACTGTTCCCTCTACGGGGAACGCATCCTCACCTACTCCCCTCAGGAGAGATTACCTGATACCAGTCCGGTTCTCCAGACCGACTGGACTTTCCGCCTAGGGTTACCACTCCTAGGACCTAGGGTTACCGCCCCCTAGGGTTTTCCTCCACCTAGGGTTACCGCCCCTTAGGACCTAAGGTTGCCGCCCCTTAGGGTTTTCCCTCACCTAGGGTTACCGCCCCCTAGGACCTAAGGTTACCACCCCTTAGGGTTTTTCACCTGCCTAACCGCAGCTAGGACTTTCCTGAAACACTTATTCAAACATGTTAGATCACACACAAACTTAACTTTGAATCCTTTGCCATTATCAAAACTAAGGTTCGATCGTCGGATGCTTCTCGCACCAACAATGTTAACGAGCTGAACATATATGTGTTCAAGTTTATTTGTTTAGTTTAGCGAGTTGTTCAACCTTTTTTGTTTAATTAATCTTATATATATTGAACGAACATAAACAAGCTCTTATCAAACCAAACACCAAGCTTGTTCACGAACGCTTGGTTTATTTATAGTCTAATAAAAATGACTCTTTTACTTCATCGATTTCATAAAAGTATTGAAGTAATTGATCATATATGACGTCACAAGTTATATTTGTTGATGAATTAAGTTATTTATATAACTTCATTTTGTTTCATAAAATAGTGAAGTAAACAAATATTTTGCACTTCACAAAAAATGAATAAATATATCATAAATGTGTACAAAATTGAAATGAAATCCAATTTACATTAACCCAAATCAAATATTGAAACCAACAAATGATATCCACAAGTTCAAACATGAGACATGTTTAACCAAATTGAGACATGTTTACCTTGAGACATGTTTGACCAACTTTATCCAAAATGTATTTACAAATATCTAAATATAATCTAAAAACTTATATCGCAACATGCATGACTCTTAGGCACCCACAAAGGAGTAAATGGATTCATTTCATTCACTTCTTACTTCATCATACGGAAATTGATTGTGAGCTGCAAATTGAAATATAAAAAGTACCATACTAATAACTTGATTTGAGATTTTGCTTTAAACAAACAATAGTAAACAAATCAAGATGTATTTAGACTTATGACCTTAGAAATAAAAGTTTCAAAAACACTAATAGAAATTTGAGACTCAATGCAAAATGACTTGATAAAGAAGAAATTCATCTTCTTTTCCAATTGGTGAAGGTAGCGGATGAAATGATGGGGTACATGTTCTTACTGAACTATACCAAAACTGAATCGAAATTTAAGCTTCGCCTAAAACAACCCAAAACAAATCCATAAAATAACAAAATTCATACCAGATTCTACATTACTAAACTGTTTGTAGATGGAATTTTAGGGCACACCTGGAATTGATCTTAACAACCCATAAGTAGGAAATTGATCTTAATAATATACTTAGCTTATCAAGCATTGTACGTGCCAAAGTCTAATTGTTTGAAACAGAGTATTCCCACATCAATGCTATCTATTCTGAAGTGGTAATATATATATATATCGAAGAAGTAGAAGAGATATAGAGTTTCACTGTGAATGAGATTTTACTCCAACATTAAGAGTTTCAAGGTATGTTGTTAGTTTATATTGATTCACATGTATTGAGGATGTAAATAAATGCATGGGGAGATGTTCTCTCACGCGTGAGTGCGTAGGGAGGGTGCAAATCCAGAGCTCAGATTGCACTGAACCATGTTAACTCGTGTGCGGGCACAACCTGTGCGCGCCGAATGCCGGACCTGTCAGGGCAAAATTTGCCCAACATTTACACACACAAAAGACTGAATCTCCACCTACGTTCCCCTTCTCCTCAGTGGAGTGTCCGTGATAGTAATCAGGTACCTCTCGGTTCACCGTGACCATCAGTGTTTGGTGGGAATCACGGTTTATCGTTGTATCTTGGGAAACAGACGACCTAAGAAAGTCCTCGAAGTACAGTTGGAGGTGGAGTGAATCTGTTTCCTTCTATTTCAAGGAAACTGCGTTCGTCGCATGCCTCAGTTCAATTGTCCGGCCGCTTTCTAGGCTTCGCCTAGCCAATTGTTACGCTTTGCTATTTGCCCGCCTGGTCACTCGGTCGGCTATTTTGACCGGTCTGACTTGCGTCCAGAGCCCATTTGGCTTCTTTGCCCGGTCGACCCCAATTCGATCGGTCATCTACTCGTTCAACTAACTCGCCCGATCGACCTCTCGTTCAGCTAACTCGTCCAGTCGGCCAGTGTGAAACTTGCTTGCGACACTTGACAGACACCAACTCCTGCTTATACCTTAAACAAATATCTTGCATCAAGAACCTTCTCTTCCGGCATCATTCCCACATTCCACAGACAAAACTTGGAATCCAACGATCCCCACAAGAGAAAGCCCTCCTTGTGCAGACTCCACGAGATCCCATATCGTTCCATGGAGAGGCCTCTCAAGACGACGTCCGGACCACTCTCCTCGGCTTCGACCGGCCTTAGTGGCCGCCGCTCGCAGTCAAACACGTGAACCCCCACGAGCTTAGCTGGAGTTGGTTAGTGCGTAGAAATTTGTCATTTGAGAGTGTGAGTTTGAACCTCGGGATAATTAGGACGTAATTCCTTGGTCATTGTGTATCTCTTTCCACTGCGCACTAGCTTCTTCAGTTACCATAATTTACCTCCTTCGTGTTGGTCCTGAGATGGACTGGCGAAGGCGCTGGGGGTGAGCGAATCGCCTTTTGTCATATGATAGCTACAAATAATGACCCGTGTGGTAAGTATTGACATGCTTACCACATGAGATCGCGGGGTCGAACCGTAGGACTATCGAAGTGTAAAATGAAGTAGATAGTTATATGCAATGCTGTTCATGAAGTAAAACGAAGTATATTCTTGAAAATATTCACTATACTGATATTTGTTTAAGATATACTTTAAATAGGCCGGTTTTAAAGGTCAGTTTAGGGTTAGGGTAGGTGGCATCCTCTAATCCATAAATTACGGATCAAAAATTAGTCCACTGATCTTGATTGATGGATCATGATGGACCTCATATATTTAAGTGATGGGATCCATCAAAATAAATCAATCGATAAAGTGAAATCATCCTTTGATCTATAAATTATGGACCAGAAAATCTGTACTCAGTTTAAAAAGCGAAAAGTAAAATTAAGAAAAAAATTTTACAGTGAAAAAGTTTTCGTTATTTACTTTATTAAAATTTTCATATGGAAGAGATACGCAATGATAATTTTAAAGTCAAAATCAATCAATTTAAAATTGGACAGAAAATAACTGATGAAAAAAATTAACGTATGTACCCCTTTTCATTCACAAAATTATATCATATACTTAAAAAAAAATGAAACACCCACTCAATTTAACACACAAAATTATACTATATATAAATCTTTTTTATTTTTTCACCTCATCTCTTCTCCCTCCAAAGATAACTTTTTACCAGAAATTTCTTTCTCTTAATCATCTGCGCTTTCGAGTAAACACCAGTAATATACTACATGCGGACGTGTCAACGTCACAAACCCTCTCCAGAATCTGTTAAAGATCTTTTACGTCTCTGGCAGGCCCATAGGCCGGCCTGTGAATCGAACCCAACCCGTTCCTGTCTTGGTCCAGACACGTTCTCGTACGACGGGCCGGCACTGACACTTGGCCCTAGAGCCTGGTGCCAGATGTGTATAATTGAGTATGAGTTCGACCGGGAGCCAAACCCTACCCCCCAAGTTCTCCCTTCGTGTGAGGGTCAGTGGAGGCGCGGGATCTTCTCCTCCGTCACCAACCACCACTCCGCCACCGGGCTCGCCACCGTCGACGCTTTCCTCAATGACTCGGTACCAATTCTTTGTCCTCCTTTTCACATACCGTACACCTGTAGACCTGTCTTAATCTTTTTTCCGTGGCAGGCGGATTAGAGCTTTCAAGCGATGGATGAAATCCCACGACTTCGACTGCAGCGATGCCCTGGAGATCGTTGACGACGGATGTGTCGGCGGAGGCATATCGGTCAGAGCTGTTTGCGACCTGAAGGAAGGGGACCTTGTGGCCACCATTCCCAAGAGCGCTTGCCTCACTATTCAGACTTCGGGTGCGCGCGAAATGATCGAAAGCGCTGGCTTGGCGGGATCTCTTGGCTTGGCGGTGGCCGTAATGTACGAGAGGAGCTTAGGACCCGCATCTCCGTGGCATGGGTACCTTCAACTTTTGCCAGATAGAGAATGCGTGCCTCTCGTATGGAGCTTGCGGGAAGTCGACGCCTTTCTTTCAGGAACGGAACTCCACAAGGTAAAAGAATCCCTTCCTCGATGCAATTTGTCAAATGAAGCTATGGACGATTATGATATATATTATTTATTGTGCGTGAGAACTCTATAATTTCTTTTCTCCTCCAACCATTATTCTTCATTGGAAGCGAGAAGCCTGAGATTGAGAGAAAACTCAGTCAGAATGCTGAATGTTAGTAAGTCAAAATGCACCTACTGAGCAAGATATTGTGTATCAATTTGTATCAGATAAAAAGGATAACCAAAGAACGATTGAGAAAGCTAGAGTGGATCAATCAGCTAGTCATTTAGTTGCCGTCTTCAATAACTTAGTGATCTGTTTCAGAAACTGGCACCTATTTTCCCATTGCCTCCGTTCTCTATTTCTGTTTTCTATCTTATATCATTTCACTTGATATAAGATTCGTTAGTACAAGACACTTATAGTTGATTGACATTAGATTAGTTAGTCCAACTTATCGTGTTTTTACTCAAGTCATTTTTTCACTATGTAAGTCTCACGGAGATTAAAATTTATCTTTAATTTCATGGAAATGATCTCCTTTACATTGTGGCATATGATACCTGGCAGTCTCTTAAGTCAAACCAGTTGGTTTACCAAAATTTTATTGCTATCATGTTTAAAAGATGCTGGTTGGTTACGCTGGTGGTGTTGTACTCCACATTCAGCGTGCACTATGTGTGCATACAAACTTTGGGTGATTGTGTTATCTTTCTGACACACGTCACTTAATGCTTTAGATGTTGTATGCCCTGCACTTGAATTATATGCCACTGCTCTATATTGTGATCGTTCAATGTTTAGCTATCTTTTGGTAAATTTCTAGGCAGACAGTAAAGGAAGACAAGAGTTCTGTGTATGAGGATTGGAGAGAATTTATAGAGCCCTTAGTTTTATCTGGCACTTGGAATATTGATCCAGAAAGGTTTGGTGTTGAGCAATATTTTTCAGCCAAGACTCTAGTTTCATCAAGATCATTTCAAATTGATAGTTGCTACGGATTTGGAATGGTGCCTTTAGCTGATCTGTGAGTAACCTTCATTGTGTCCAGATGTTTAATTGATGCTTTTGTCTGTATATGCAAACAGAAATTTCCATTTTGTTTAAATACAATTTTCCTGAAATCTTTCTTTGGCTGAGTTAAAATGTATTTCAGCTTCAATCACAAAACAGGAGCTGAACATGTCCATTTTACCTCAGTAACTTCTTCATCTAGCTCAGATGATGATGGAGATAGTGATATCAGTTATGAGTCTCATGATGGTGAATCATCAATCGCGAATTCAAATACTAGATCTTCAGGTTTTGATGAATTTTAACTCCAACTTTTACATGAAACAGGAAGCATTTTTATTAATAATTTAACTGAGTGATATTTTTTTTTTGCTCAGGAAAAGATGATACTAATCTTGAAATGATTATTGTTAAATATGCTGAGGCAGGATGTGAGGTTGGCATTCTGGTTTATAATTTTTCTTTCTTTTTCTGAATACATGCAACTTATGCTTGGTAAAGCAATTTTTTTTTGGTGAATTTTAAAGCTTGGTAAAATCCATTATGATATTATTCCAGATTATTTTGTTCTTTGTCGGTGGATCAGGGCTGGGTCATGTATCCTAGAATTGATCATTTACATATGTTTTTGTTCAAAATATTTTTTCGCCATGAGATCTCCAACTTTAGTTCATGACTTCCTTATTACTTTCATCCTCATTTGCCCAAGATTAGCCAATTCACTTGTTATTACATTATGAATATACAGATCCCCATTTTAATGTTCTAGTGTTGGCATGATATAGGGCTCCTGATTTCTTTCAATATTTCACTTTTTTTCATCCTCATTCATATTTGGTGTCCATCACTTTGTTGACAAAAATATTTCTTGTTTCTGGTACCTTCAATCATATGGCCTGCTAGATTTAGTTAAATGTTAATGTTGTGGAAATGAACACTGCACTCTGCCAATTTGTGCTGAATCTATTTTATTTTGATTTTCTGTTACCAATCATCCTTGAAATCAAACTGCTCAACTGCCCTCTTGTTCATATATCAAGAATATGGCACCTCAATAGTTAGCCCACACACTTAAAGAGTAAACAGTGGCATTCGTTGACAGTAAAAAAACCATTGCAGCTTATTCCTCAATCCTTCAATATGTAATACTTGGGAAAATAAGCCAATTAAGTGATAAAATTAGAATCTGTCTACTCCCCATTTCTATGGTTTTATGCTTGTGCTTGTATACTAAATGGGAATTGTTCTTTCTGCTTGAGAATTTTCTTTTGTAATTTAAATTGCTCTGCAGATTTCGTTGGCTATGTTGTCAGTTCATGGATACTGTGTAGATGCAAAAATAAAATTTGCAGGGAAACAAAAAAAAAAAAACAGTTCTGTCATTGCTGGAATATGTTATAAGGTCTTCCACACCTTCAGTTTAACCTTGATTTTGCATCGACAAATCACTGAACCATGTAAGAAAAGTTTTCGAAATATCCAATTCATGTACCATAGTCTCAAAATTACTAAATCATGTATCCAATTTCATTTTTGTGATTCACTGTAGCAATTGATTCGGAATGTTTTTGTAACAATGAACAATTGCAATTGATTATTTTTTTTTTAATTAAAAAACCTTCTATAATTAAAAATTTGCTGCTCTCAATACGGTATATCGAATTTTTGTTTGAGGATATAGATATAATTAAGAGAACGAATGAACACATAGAATCTGGTTCCATGTCATTCTGAATCCTCTAGATTCATCAATCAATTTCGCTTAAAATCGACTAATGGATCTAAAGAGCTTGGAATGATGTGAAATCAGGTATTATGTGTTCATCTAGTTCTCCTGTTTATATCTATGGTTTCAAACATCAATTTGACACCCAATATACACAAATTGAATTTTTTTCAGGATATTATTGTAGCAATTGATTCCGGACAAATTAACTGTATCCAAATTTATTGTTATACTGAAGCAATCGATTCGGAGGGGTAAAAATGGATTTGGGTACATGATTTGGTATTTTTAAATTTAGAGTACGTGATTTAGGTATTTCGGAAACTATTCTACGTGATTTAATAATTTGCCTATTTTTCATCTCGTTTTCTTGTCTCACCCGCTGTTTATTAAGAATTTGTTGGTAATAAATGTACCAATTTCTTTGAGCAACTAATTGGCATAACCTGTTTTCCTCAGGTGTTCAACACTTACGGCATCATCGGCAATGCTGCTCTTCTTTACAGATATGGTTTCACCGAACCCGACAACCAATTCGACATTGTGAACATTGATCTGGCACTGGTAGTCAGATGGTGTTCCTCGGCCTTCTCTGGTCGCTATTGTAGAGCAAGGGTTTCATGCTGGAGAAAGCTAAATTACTTAGGTTCTGCCAATCAACACTGTGAATACTTTGAGATTTCATGCGATGGAGAACCAGAATTGGAGCTTCTCGTCCTACTTTACATAATTTTTTTACAAGAGGAGGATTATGAAAAACTGGGATATATGTCCGATGCATTAGCTAATCTGGATGAGTCCACTGCCATTGTCAAATTAGTCAAGGCCACAAGCAATAAACGCATGAAAATGGATCAGGAAACATCTGGAGATATCAAGGAGCTACTGGTATCAGACAACGTTTGTTTCGCACTAAGTTCACTTGCTGATCTGAGGGAAAGTTTGTATGGAAGTAGCTCGGTAGAGGAAGATACCAAAAAGATTGAAAGATGCTGTGATATGAAAGAGAGGAAGGCGTACCATTCTCTTGTGCTGCGGAAGTGTGAAAGGCTGATTCTCGGCAGGCTAAGAGATTATGCATCAAAAAGATCGAGTAAGAAGAAGCTGTAGAACAGTTTGATGGGTATTGAGTTGGAATAAGCAAGTGATTCATAGGTTTCGACCTGAGAAGTTCTGTAGCAACTCGGAAAGTATTGATCTATATGTAGGTGTTATGATAAAAGACAAGTAGTTTATCAAGATGACACTTTTATCCCACTAGTTCTAAGAAGAGCTGAAGCATCAGAGGGCATATACAGATTTACATCTTAACATTAATCAAGACGTCAAAGGGACTTGAATCCAAATACTCCCAACATAATACATATTTACATCGAGAGTAGATCCTCTAGTCTGTAAATTTACAGATCAGGGGATGGTCCATTACATGAGAACTCTTGATTTGGATGAACTTTATCTTTAAATAGGTGGGGTTTATCCAAATCAAGGGTCTTCATCAGTGGACCATCTCCTGATCTATAATTTGCGGACCAGAAGATCCCTATTGATTTACATCTCACTAAATTTTTTACATAAAGTACTACGTAAATGTATTCTATTGATAACCAACTTTATGAATGTTAAATTCAATATCACTCAAAATTTAAATGTTAAAATGCATAAGATTTATAAAGCACGCCATATTTTTATATATTTACATATAAAACTGGAAAAAAAAAGTTATAATAGAACTTTATCGAGCCCAGATCCTTTGATCCAGAATCTTCTGGATAAGAGATCTTGTATATTTATTGATGGGATGAATTAAACTCTATCTATTTAATAAATGAGGTTCAGTCCATCATTCAATGAACATGCCCAACTTTATCTAAGTTACTAACAAGTTTGTGAAAAGTTGTTTACTAATTTTAATATCCGCCAACTGACCACGATTTCGACGAGCCCAAATCGGTGCGGTTTAATTGTATGCAAATTATAAAATTATTAATGGGGCAGAAGGTGACCTTGTAGTTGTGCCCGCTGGGGCAGATGACCGTGCTGGTCTCGTCGTGCTGCGGGTAGCTGTAGGCCTGCGGGTAGCTATAGGCGTCGGGGCACCGCGTCTTAAAGAACCTTGAATAAACCGTGGGCCCACAAGTTCCATCGGTGCAGCAGTAGTGGGGCGTCCCGAAGACGGTGCAGGGGTTGTTGCAGCCCCCCGGCGCCCTCAGCTCCGCCGGGCACTCCCCCACGATGTTGGCGGAGCACCGGACCCCTCCGCACCCGCCGCTGGTGGGGCTGAAGGCTATCCCCACGTTGTAGCCCTCCACGTTGGAGATGCCGAAGTAGTCGAGGTCGCTGAACTGGTTGAGGGAGAATTCGGCGAGGGTATTGGGCGGCCGGCCGTAGTCCTGGCACTGCAGCACCCCGCCGCAGTCGCCGGTCTGGCAGTTACCGCGGCCGCTTCTGTCGAAGGAGCACCCGGTGCGGGCCCAGATCCGGCCGAGGTCGGTGCCGGCGGTGACGTTGATGGTCCAGGTCTGACCCGGGTTGAGCTGGTTACCGCCGCCTGTCTTGGGGCTGGTGGAGGCCCATGCGGCCCAGACAGTGAAGGAGCAGCTGTTGACGATCTCGATGGTTGCGGCGTTATTGGACAGAGGGAGGAGGAGGAGGAGGAGGAGGAGGAGGAAACAGAGCACGGCGTTGGTTGATGTTGCCATGGTAGACTACGCACTATAATTAATTAATTAATTAATTAGACTCAAGCTTATGTGTTGTGGGGATTCACGAGGAAGTGGGAAATCTATAGAGACTCGTACGATCGTGACGGACGGACTTCAGAGACGACGTGACGGTTAAAATTACGAGGATTGAGTCAAAGTTAGAATGATATGGCAGTTCATTTCCCATCTAGCTCTTATGCTCACCTAATATCAAGGCTCTCGAACTTAGCCCGACCAAGTTATTAGCCGAGCAAAAAAAGCTGACCGGCCCTTAAAGGCAGTCGAACATAAGAAGTCTAGTGCTTTGGCTAAAAAGATAACATATTCAATCATTTAAATAGTCGATCGAGTGTTAAGGCGGCCGGCCTTATAGGCCGGACGGAAAATTCAACTTGTCTCATAGTAGACCGGCTCTATGAAGGATCAACATCGGCTCCTTGATATTCATAGATACACACCCGACCAAATAAAGATCTGGCCTGACCTAAGGTGCTTAGTCTCATAAGCTCCTTTGTGCATGCGGCCCAGCCAGAGAAATCGCCAGCCAGAGACACTTGGTTTCATATGGTTGCCCGAACAGGATTTCTAGTATGCCCATTGCCTCACATCATCCTCTGAACGGATGTTTATTGTTGCAGATATCAGAGTAAGGCAGGCATAACGACCACCGACCTATTAGGTCGGTTATGATATTATTAATGTGTGCACTTATGTGTCAAGATATTCCTTATGTATTTTATGAATAATTATTTCGTAAAGGTAAATATTTATTATTAATTATTTAATTTTCTGTACATATATAATTAATAATAAAATCCTACATATTAATGAGTATATTAATATGGAAACAGACCTTGATCGGATAGATATATAGAGGAAGTATGGATATCTAGATCAACGCTGAGTATGACTAGGTCGAGATAGACCAAGGGATAGATATCCAAGTTTACTTTGGGGTGCCTTGAATTTAGAGGTATACTGGACATGACCCGCTTAAGAGGAAACCACATATTAAGCATCATTGGTCATTCATCTTATGAACGAATATAATTGATATTTTGACTTGAAACCTTCATTTATTCTATGTGTGGAGTTCTGTGCTTTGACGCTGTTAAAAGCAGTTGATCCTGTCCGAATGCTGAATCAACGGGCGTTGGGCACGTGGCACTCCCCGGTTGCTGGTGTGGATCTTCGACTGGTTGCACGAAGTTTCGGCGAACCTGCACAGAAGTCGGGCCGGGAAGGGGTTCCCGGCGGCGACCCTCCGACGCTCAAGTCAGGCAAGCAAGCGGTGGCAAGTGGCTCTCGAAATATCAGAATGCGTACCTCCGGCGAAGGATGAGGGCTTTTATATAGGACAGCGGAGAAGCGAGTGCACACATATCGAGGTGTACACGTGTCCGTAGCTCATACCCCAGTAAGGGCTTGTCAGTGAGCTTACCTGACCCATACTGCTACAGTCCAAGCATGTCCTCGATGGGACAACGGAACCCCTTGTCGCGTGATTTGGAGTATGACCATATCACGAAGCATGCCAGCTGTCAGAAGATGTCCCTTGTCTCTTTCCCCGAACTCCTGCCGGGCATCCGACCGGCCCACGTCCGCCTTCCGTCCGACCGGTCATATATGATGGTCCACTTGGGAAATTATCGGTAATGTGTTTTGTGGCGACTGTTAGCAGTATGCTTCATGCCTTCGGCCGAGCGTGCCGTCCGCTCGGCCCTACGATCTTGCTCAATGAGCGCTGGAACCCCGACTTCCATAGGGGTGCCTTTTGCCATCGGCTAAACACCGGGCGACCGCCCGGTCAATCAGACCCCTTCTCCCGGTCGGCCTAGCTGGTCCGACCTTCTTCGATGGACCGCCCGGCTCTTTGACTTCCACGTGGCGTTGACCCCTTACAACGAGGGTCCCCTGTTCTCATCGCCGAATCAGCAGTCTTTAATCGGATTGTGATTAATACAATAGTTGGGTGTATGGTAAAGCGTAGAGAGAATAGTGTTGAGTCAATAATAGATTCATCTCTCTCTTGGATTAGGAGTTAACATCCTGATCACTTGATAAAAATATTAGTGACTCGAAATCCATAGCCACGAGAGGAATAATTTATCATTCAAGAGTAGTCTATTATATCTTGAAAATCATGTAAAATAATTAATTTAGTAATTATGCATAATGTACCAAATTAATTAGGATGTAGGCTTAGACGAAGAGATTGAATTACATAATAATCGGTTTATAGTGGTTTATAGTTTATGACTAATATTAATTTTATCACGTTAGGTGATTAAAATTTGTTGATTGATGATTACCTTATGTTGGATGAGTCATACGTGAGAGAGAGAGGGGATAAATCACATGGTTTTCAAGAGCTTATTTTTTTTATTTGAAATTAAAGTAAAGGTAGAGCGGAAAAGACAAAAGTGAAAAGCAAGTAAAAGACGTGAACGCAAGCGGTTTTTATTTGATTCGGAGTTTTCAATGACTCCTACTCCAAGACCCAGGTCACGCAGATCTAATGACGGATAATTCACTAAATGTCTCTTCCGAAACTGTCGGAAGAGGAGATCGAGTATGATCCTGTCCGAAAGCTGAGTCAGAGGGACTAGCGAGTTGATGTAGCTGGAATGTTGAATGAATCGCGATGGCCCACAAGAGGGTATGCTGAGATGCCTTCTATGTTGACCAAGTAGTCAGAAGTCCTCTCATCAACACTACCTGCAACTAGCGACCGAATTGCCCCAGTCCCTAGTACCTCGATGTTCGAAGCAAATCCAACAAATATATAAGGAACATAACAAATAGTAGAGTAATGAAATGTGTATAGAATAAGAATGGAGAACGTACCCTGGCCTGGGGCACCCTTTGATGGATCGGTGAGTTAGTCGGGACGTTGCTTGGGTTATCGTGACCAAGAAGAGTAGATGGCTCTAAGCAGGATGAAGAGATGGATCTGACGGCACCTAGTCGAGCGCGACCTGGATCCCAAAGACGACATATAGGTCGGGATATGACATCGACACGTAGGCCGGGATATGACATCGACATGTAGGCTGGGATATGACATTGGCACACAGGCTGAGATATGATATCGGCACGCAGGCTGGCATACAATAATGGCACGAAGGTCGAAACATGAAGGCTAGAACACAACATCGGCTCGAAGGCCGGAACACGTCAATGACTTGATGGCTGAAACAAAATATTAGCTTAAAGGCCGGAGATAAGCTAGATCAAAGGGGTGAATGCTGGATCGTCACCAGACATGTATGGTCAGATGGATCGGAGGGGCTTGCGATAACAAGGACTGTTCTGAGGACAACGTTAGCCACTGAAGACGATATCACCCGATTGTAGGTGACGTCGACCGTTTGTGAGCCGCGTCGGCCGCTGGAGGCAGTGTCGGCCGGTAGTGGCGTGAAGAGGGAGAAGGCGTATGGGCTGCCAGTGGGTGTGAGAGAGAGGGAAGTAGCGCTGGATAGGGGGAGAGCAGCGAGGTAGTGTCAGCAACGGAAGCAACGCGTGGAGGAAGAAAAGGGGCAGTTGGCCTCGATGATGGTTGGAGCCAGAGGCGATGCTCCAACAGTGTACACCCGTGGGCAACGATGGCGAGAGAGTGTGAGAGAGGGGTGTCACGATGGTGTCAGAGATCATGGGAGAGGTGGCAATGGCGTTTCCGACGTGAACGCGTCTGGGGGAGAAGAGGAGAGGCTCTACCATCCTCTTCTTTACATCTGACGGTGGCGGTGTCCTGCGAGGGAGATGAGGAAGAAATGGCGTGAGCAAGAGCCCAACGACATTAGGAGGGCGGCAGCGCGGCGGCGTCGGCAACCTTAACAGCATCGACATGGAGAAGGGGGGAGGCGGCTTGGAGGCGATCGTCACTGGCGGGCATCAGTCACTGGTGGCGACGAGATAAGAAGAAGCTCACTCCCTCCCCTCTTTGTGGTGGTGGCGGAGAAGCCCTACGAAGCCCCAAAAATCAACCCCCCCTTTCACGGGTCTACAGTTCCCTAAAAAAGGCTGCTACAGTAAAATGACAAAAATTCCCCTCCCATCTCTACTGGCCACATCACAAACCTCCCCTTCAAGTGTAGTCGAAGGTGATGCAAGTCCAACTGACTAGACCAAACCTAATGTAAAGTAGAATCGCTCCTGAATGCAGCGTCAGATCGCTGAGCCTGTCATATAACATTAAACGACTAGCGACGAACGACAAGTGCTGGGCAGAGTGACGTGAAAAATAAGTGCTGACTGAGCGGTGAAAAACAATGCTGAGCGGATGTCAAGCATGCGATCGAGTGAATGTCAAGCGAGAGATAGGGCAAATGTCGTGCGAGCAATTGGGCAAATGTTGAACGAACAACGAGAACAACACCCTACGAGTAATGACGATGCCGAGAGAGCGACAAAAGTAACACCGACCGAGCAATAAGTCAAACGATTGCCAACCAAGTGACAAGTGGGATGCCGAGCTAAAGAAGGAATGGAAAACCGAGTAGGTGAGCTAGCGGATGCTTAAGGGATATTGATCGAATAAAGGTGTGCCAAGCTGAGCGATGTAAGGAATGTCGAGTGGATCAACATAAGAACTAATGCCAAGCATATATGCCAAGTAAGCGATCGATCGAATGCCGAGAGAGACTGAGTGATATCGAGAAGACGGTGGGGTGATGCTACGCAGAGATTGAGCGATTATACAAATGCCAAGCAAGAAGTAAAAATAGGTGTCGGTCGGGCGACGAATGCAGTGTAAAGCGATGAGTGAGACGTGAGTGGCAAGTGAGACACGAACGATGAATGTCGGACAGAGTGGCGAGTGAGGCACAAACGATGAATGAGAGGAATGTCAACCAGGCAATGAGTGTCGAATAGAGTGGCAAGTGAGACCAACACTTGATCAGGGAGAGAACTCGACTGACTAGTCATTGTGCCCGACCGAGAGGTCGTTGGCCATGCAAGTCTTGCTCTCTTATAAATCGCTCTCAGGCTAGAGTCTGGAAGGTCGATTGAAAGAATTTGATCGAACGACCGAATTGTACCCATCAAATGCCAAGCGAACGGAAGAATGTCGAGCGTGCGTATAGACGGAACATAGTGAAAGACCGAGTAGTGATGAGCGAGAATTGAAGAAATGTCGATCGAGCACTCGGGAGAATGCCAAGTGGGTGGAAACATGACGGATGAGCGACATTGAGTGTGTGACCAAGAAAATGTCGACTGAGCGACAGTAAACCTTGATCGGGTAACTTAAAAATGTCGACCAGGTGATCGGGAGAACACCAAGTGAGCAGAAATACGATGAGTGAGTGGTTTTAAGCGCGCGACTGAGAAATGTTAACCGAGTGATAGTAAATCGTGACTGGATAACCGAAAAATATCGACCAGGTGATCAGGAGAACACCGAACGGGTGGACGTAAGAATGTCAAATGATACAAGCGAGTGACTAAACAGATAGTTGGGTGATACTGATCGGTCAACTAAGAGAATGTCGACTGGGTGCCCGAAAGAATGTCAAGTGGGCGCGAACCTTGAGTGCTCTGTGTGCTGAGTCAGGCATGGATCTTGAGGGATCGAAAGAGAACGAGGGAAGAGCCTGTGGATCGAGTGCGAGCAAGAGCGAAGCTCCATGAGAATGAAAGTGCAAACGGGTGCAGAACCCTGTGAGCTAAATTAGGAGCGGACCCCGAGAGATCGAAAGACACAACGTCGTTGTACCTAATGGGCGTGAAGCCTATGAGATCGAAGGTGAATGTGAGAGGAGGCAAAGCCGAGGAGCCGAGTGGCCACGAAACCCGTGAGTCGAGCAGCGAGTGAGGCGTGAGTGTCAAGCAGAGCGGTGAGTGAGATGAGTGTCGACTGAGCAGCGAATGAGATGAGTACCTAATCAGGGAGGAAATCTGGCTGGCTATTCGATTTGCGCATGGGCAGTGCACGCCTATAACTTGCATTAGGGCGAGAGTCTGGAAGGCCGACCGGGAGGTCATTGGTCGCGAGAGCATGCTCGCTTATAACTCACACTGGGCGACAGTTTGGAACCCGACCAAGAGGTCGTTGGTCGTGAGAGCATGCTCACTTATAACTCGCATAGGGGCGAGAGTCTGGAAAGTCGACCGAGAGGTCATTGGTTGTGAGAGCATGCTCACTTATAACTCGCGCTGGGGCGAGAGTCTAGAAAGTTGACCAAGAGGTCGTTGGTCGCGAGAGCATGCTCGCTTATAACTTGCACTGGGGCGAGAATCTGGAACACCGACCGAGAGGTCATTGGTCGCGAGAGAATGATCACTTATAGTTCACACTGGGGTGAGAGTCTAAAACGCCGATCGAGAGGTCATTGGCGATAGTCTGGTCCAAGACCGGTGGCGATACTCTGGTCCGAGACCAATGTTGATAATACAGTCTGAGATCGATGGCTATACTTTGGTCCGAGACCAGTGTTGATAGTCTGGTCCTAGACCTGTGACGATACTCTAGTCCGAGACCATTGGTGATAGTCCGGCCCGAAACTGGTGGTGATACTCTGGTCCGAGACCAATGGTGATAGTCCGGTCCAAGACCGGTGGTGATACTCTGGTCCGAAACCAGTGGTGATAGTTCGGTTTGAGATCAGTGACGATACTCTGGTCTGAGACCAGTGGAGATAGCTCAACCCCGAACGGAGGAGGTGGAGCCCTGATATAAGCGAATGCGAAGACCGTAGCAGTGTTTGAGTAGAGCCCATGACACACCTGATAAGGGAGCTGAGCTCCTACTCCCTGATTGGAGAGTGAGGCCCCTACCTCATAATCGGAGAGTGAGGCCCCTAGACCTTGATTGGGACTAGGCTTTGGTCATGGTACTAGGCTCTTACTCTCTTATCAGAGAGTTATGGACGATTATGTGGCCATAAAGAGGGAGTCGAGCTTGTGGCGTACCTGGTCTAGGAGTTGTGTCGTGTGGCTGAGGATCTGTCCCGATCCCCTAACTCCTGAATATCCGTAGAGTCGGGGAATATATATATATATATATATATATAATGAAAAAACTAACTTGTTGGGCGGCTAAAGCTCTGAGTCAATCCTTGGGCTCCTAAATACCTGTGGAGTGAGGGGAGAAGATAATATATTCGTCGAAATTCTCTGGGACTGTGATAATAACATAGACACTTCCAACGTCGTCCATCTTCCATGTTCCAGAATAAGTGGAGGAGATTCTCACAGACGATGCCAAATTGATCTTGTTCAGAAGCTGAGTTAAAGGGACTGCCAGGGTGATGTGATTGGAATGTTGACCGAATCACGTAGCCCAGAGGAGGGTGTGCTGAGATGTCTTCTATGTTGACCAAGTCGTCAGAAGTCCTCGGGTCAACGCTATCTACAGCCAGCAATTGGGTTGCCCCGGTCCCTAGTACCCCGATACTCGAGGCAAATCCAATGAATATATAAGGAACAGAACAAATAGTAAAGTAATGAAATGCGTATAGAATAATAATGGAGAACGTACCCTGGCCTAGGGGTGCCTTTTGATGGATCGGTGAGTTGATTGAGACACTGCTCGAGTTATCATGACCCGGAAGAGTAGATAACTTTGAGCAGGATGAAGAGACGGATCTGACGGCACCTAGTCGAGCATGGCCTGGATTCGAAAGATGACATGTAAGTTGGGACCTCGCAACAACACGTAGGTCGGGATATGACATCAGCACGTAGGCCGGGATATGACATTAGCACGTAGGCTAGGATATGATATCGGCACCTAAGTCAGGATACAATAACGATACGAAGGTCGGAACACGACGTGGCTCGAAGGTCGGAACACGGCAACGGCATGATGGCCGGAACAAAATAGTAGCTTAAAAGTTGGAGATATTCTAGATCAAAAGGGTGAATGCTAGATCGTCATCGGATATGTACAGTCAGATGGATCAGAGGGGCTTGTGATAACAAGGATGGTCCGGAGGACAACGTTAGCCACTGAAGACGATGTTGCCCGGCTGTAGGCGATGTCGATCGGCTGTGAGCCGCATCAACCGCTGGAGGCAGTGTCGACCGGCAGTGGCGCGAGGAGGGAGAAGGTGTATGGGATGTCGATGGGTGTGTGAGAGCGGGAGCCAACGCTGGACAGGGGGAGAGCAGCGGGGTAGTGCCGGCCGACGGAGCGTCAACAGCGGAAGTGACGTGAGGAGGAAGAAAAGGGGCAGTCGGCCTCGACGACGGTCAAAGCTAGAGGCCATGCTCTAGTGGTGTACTCCCGTGGGCGGCAATAGCGAGAGAGCGTGAGAGAGGGGCATCACGATGGTGTCGGAGATCACGGGGAGGTGGCGGTTGCGTTTCCGGTGTGAACACATCTGGGGGAGAAGAGGAGAGGCTCCGCCGGCCTCTTCTCTGTGTTCGACGGTGGTGGCGTCTCGTGAGGGAGAAGAGGGAGAATCGGTGTGAGCAAGATCCCAATGGCATGAGGAGGGCAGCGCGGTGGTGTCGTAACCTTAGTAGCATCGACATGGAGAAGGGAGGATGCGGTTTAGAGGCGATTGTTAGGAAGTATACTAAAAGCCTAGCTTTTGGTATAAACATTTATCTAGAAATAAGAATCACATTGGTCAAATGTCTACATTTATGATAAATGTAGTTGTTCAATTAATTTATATTGTAGATAACATGGTGTGTGGTGTCACACACAGAAGATCATGTTATCGGTTCCTTATAAATTATAAACAGTAGCTCACGACCAAGATGGAAAGGAACAAACCATTGGAAGGTCGTAGTGTAATTAGGTATTAGTTTATCTTAACTATATAATTACACTAGTACACTTAGAGTGTATTGAGTAGGATCATTTGAGGTTGTTCCTTTTATACTGACTTTATGAAGGAACAAAGACCTCAGTTATTATGGAAGTGTGTACTCTTAATCCTAATATAATAACAAACACATATATTTAATATTTATTTCTTTAATTTATCAATGGGTGAGATTTAGTTCGATGAATCAATAAGCCCGATAAATTGGAAAATGATATCACTTATAGTGTGTGTTGTTGATTATAGAAGGAAACTGTGTCCTAGTGATCTAGGTTGAGAATGTCCCCAAGAGGAGCTCATAAGGATTGTCATGTTAAACCTTGCAGGTCGACTTAGTCCGACATGACAATGAAGTTGAGTGGTACTACTCTTGGAGCTAGATATTAATTAAGTGAGTTGTCAGTAACTTACTTAATTAGTGGACATTTGTTATCTTAAACACAGGGAGACTAACACACTCATAATAAGAAGGAGTCCAAAATGTAATTTGGGATTGGTGCGGTAGTTCAATAATAGTTCTTTAGTGGAATGAATTATTATTGATAAAATTAAGTTGTGTGTTCGGGGCGAACACGGGATGCTTAATTTTATCGGGAGACCAAAATCAATTCCTCCTCTCGGTCCCTATCGTAGCCTCTTAATTATAGAGTACTATACCCACCTATACCCACCTTCTATACCCACCTAAAGGGGGTCGGCCAAGCTAGCTTGGATCAAGCTAGGGCCGGCCTAAGCATGGTTAATGAGGTGGCCGGCCCTTAGCTTGAACCCAAGCTAGAGGGGGCCGGCCATAATAAAATAATAAAAAAGAATTTTAATTTTAATTTTTCTTATGTGGAAGATATAATTTATTGGAGAGAATTAAAATTAAAATATCTCTCTTAAAAGGATCTACAAAAGATTAAAGAAAGAGATTAGATCTCTTTCCTTATTTGTAGATTGGAAAGATATTTTATTTTCTCTTTGTAAAATTATCCACATGTTGAAAAATAAAATTATAGAAATTTCTTTTTATTAACCATGAAGGTATTTTTGAAGAGAAATTTTATTTTTAAAATTTCCAAAGACAAATTAGGAAGTTTTAATTTGTTGATTGAAACTTGTCTAATTTGTCTCTATTTAAGGTGGCCGGCCATGATTAATTAATTAGGAAATTTTATTTAATTTTTCTTAATTAATTGTTGTAAAGGAAAATTAAGGAAATTTTATTGTAATTAAATTTCCTAATTTGCCAAAGCTAAGGAATATAAAAGAGGGGGTTGGGGTGCCTTCATGGGTGATAACCTCTATTATTTTTCTCCCTCTTTTCCTTGGTGTGGTGGCCGGCCCTTCCCTTTCTCTCCTCTCCTCTTGTTGGCCGAAACCTATCTTCTTGGTGGAGCTTTTGTTTGTGGCCGGATCAAGGAAGGAGAAGAAGGAGAGAAAGCAAGTCTCGTCTCTAGCATCTCTTGGAGCATTGGTGGTGGCCGAAATTCTTCATGCTTGAAGAAAGTTATTATGGCCGACCATCCTCTTCTTTTCTTCCTCTTTGTGGTGGCCGAAACTTATCTCTTGCTGGAGCTCTTGTGGTGGCCGGATACTACTTGGAGAAGAAGAAGAAGAAGAAGAAGGAGAGAAAGCTTGCATCCCTTGGAGCTTGGTTGGTGGTTTTTCTTCTTCCTTGGTGAAGCTCTCTTGTTTGGTCGAACCTAGCTAGGAAGAGAAAAAGGTGCTTTGGTGATTTCTCATCTCGGAAGATCGTTGCCCACACAACGTCCGAGGTTAGAAGAGGAATACGGTAGAAGATCAAGAGGTCTTTCTAGAAGGTATAACTAGTAATTTTTCCTTTCCGCATCATACTAGTTATTTATGGAAACAATATCAAATACAAGAGGCTTACGATTCTAGTATTTCGAATATGTTTTTCGAAGTTGTGTTTTTTTTTTTGTTTTATTTTTCCTTGTGATTTGATTGTTCTTTTCGATTAACCTAAAGTTATTTTAGGAAATTAAATATTAGATTTCTATAAAAGGTTTTGTCTAGTCGGTAGTGGTTGCTCCTATATCCAAGAAGACCATGTGTCTCGCCACGTCAGTACTGGGAACCAATTATGAAAATTAATATTTAATGGAATTAATAACTTAAGGTGATTTGGGTCGAACGTGTTAAGTTCCGCAGGAGATCCAAGTCAAAACCTAAAAGAACAAATAGATTAAGTTTTGGATCAAACGTGTTAAGTTCCGCAGGCGATCCAAAATTTAATTTAAAAGAACACATGGTAGCTAGGAAAAGGTTCAGACCTTTGTACAAAATTTTTGTACAGTGGAACCTCTAGGTTTTCCGAGTAGCAACCAACAGCGATCGTCGCCGGCGGGCATCGCTCGCTGGTGGTGGCGAGAGAAGAAGAAGAAGCTCACTCCCTCCCCTCTTTGTGGTGGCTACGGAGAAGCCCCACGAAGCCCTAAAAACCAGCCCCCCTTTCACGCGTCTACAGCGCCCTAAAAAAGGCTGTTATAGTAAAATATCAAAAATGCCCCTCCCCTCTCTACTGAACATGCTACTCGTTTGCAGAAATTAAATGTTATACAAAACTTTAGTTACCAAACAATGTCTTAAGTTGGTCAACTTGAGCTCGATGTTTGGTTAGCTTCTCGGTGACAGTCAAGCATAACATAGTCGTAACAGAGCAACAATAACAAGCTGGAGCAGTCGAAAAGCTGTTTGGATGCGCAGAAGTGTTGGTGCAGCGGAGACTGGCAAGAGGGGGGTGAATTGATAAAAAATAAAATATACCCTCCTCGTACTTTCAACTCAATTAGTGTAATAGTGATAAAATAGTAAAGCAATAAAAACTAAATACAGAAAAATAGAGAAGACTGGGATTTAACCTGGTTACAACCAAGGAGGTTGTTAATCCAGGACAGTAGAAAAAGCGCAGTAATAAAGATCTCCTTCTTTGAAGGCGGAGAAGTTTTTTACACTTTGGAAGCTCACTAGTTGCTTAGGAATTGCTTACAAATTGATTGCTTGAGTTTTTGTTTAATTCCTAGCTCCAGGGGCCTTTTTATAGCTCCTAGAAATTCTATCCCGAGGGTCCAAGGCGCCTCCAACAAGGTCCAAGGCGCCTCCAGCTCGGTGAGTGGATAGAATTCTATCCGGTGCTTGAACGGTCATTCTGACCTGGCTCAAGGCGCCTTCAACAAGCAATGAAGGCGCCTTCAATATTCAAGGCGCCTTCAATGCTTCTTTAAGGCGCCTTCAAGCTACAGTAACTTCTGCTACAGTAACTTCCTGCTACAGTAATTTTCAGCCTCTTTTGACTCCTTTTCTTCTTCGCTTTGGCTTCCGAAGCTCCGTTCTTTTGGGTGATTGCGGCCAACCGGAATAGGGCTCACCCGAACCAAATTCCCGGCCTTCTCCTCGAGCAGCCTTCCGTCCCGGCTTAACGTTCCTCGAATGCCGTGCACGCTCTTCAAGCCCACCGGAGTACTCTTCCGCAACTCTCTCGTCCTTCGGACGCACCGAGCCCGTCGGCTCCCTTCCCGTGCCGTCCTTCTCGCTAGCTGCGTCTTCCGCTCGACTTCCTGTGCTCCTAAGCTCCTGCACACTCAGACACAGGGATCAAACACAGCAGGATCTAACCAATTTGGTTGATCACATCAAAACTACCACGGGGTTCAACAATCTCCCCCTTTTTGATGTGCATCAACCCAAGTTTAAGTTACGGTAAAAATAGACATAAACAGTAATTTTAAAGAAAAATTACTAAACTAACAAGTTAAGAATATTTTTTGCAATTAGTAAAATTGCAACACAAAAAAAAAAATTAAGTTTTTCTAACTCCCCCTAAACTTGTACTTTTCTCTCCCCCTTTGATCACAGCAAAAATAGGGTCTTAAGTAAAATATTTGCAGGTAAGATTTAATCTTTTAAAAAATGATTTTTTTTTAAAATCAAGTTAAATTGAATTTTAAAAAAATTCTAAGCAAGAATGAACTTTTTATAAAATAAATTTCTAAGTCTCAACTGAAAAATTTCTAAGTCAAATGAGGTTTTTAGGATTTTTCTAAAAAAAAATTCTAAGAATACAAAATAATTTCTAAGTTAGAATTTTCAAAAAAAAAATTTAAGGAATTTTTGTTTATTTTAACAAATATTTGATAAACTTTCAAAGCATTATTTAATTCTTGTTTAATGCTTTTTCAGAAAGTTAATTAAACATTTTCTTTCAATATTTTAGCTTCCAGGTCGTGGCGAGGCACTAGGCTTTCTTGGTTATTGGAGCAGCAATCACTTCCTTAGACAAAGCTTTCATAAAGAATTTCAATGTTTAATTTTCTCACTGTAAGCTTTTAATTTTTGAAAAATTAATTAAGCACAGATTTTGGAACCCAATAGAGGTTCCTTCCTACAGGATTATTCAAAAATCTAAGGGGTACATAGTTTCTTGGTATTTTCCTAAGTTGACCTTGATGCTTCCTTATATATCGATTTAATTTACCATAAACTCTTAATTTTGAATTTAGAAATTGATTTAAGCATGCAGCAAATTTCAGTTTTTCAATTTCTAATTTTAATTTATCATTTTCTGATTTTACACTATTATACATTTCAAGTGGACATGCTTTTGCTAATTTTATTTTTAATTCTTTATTTTCTTTTTCTACTTCGTATAAGTCTTTAGAAAGTGATTTAATAAATCGAAATGACTGAGACGGGGTTAGATTGCGTACCTTACTTACCTGATCTGGTGACGCTCCCCCTTCACTGCTGCTTTCTTCTTCTGATGTTCCTCCCCCTTCATCGATGCTCATCTCTGAGTTTGAGTCTTCTTCTGGTTGATAGTTCGCCAATAGCGCTAACCCTGAGAATTCTTCGATGTCCGACTCAGAGGTTGACGAATCTGACCAAGTAGCCTTCAGATTCTTGTGCTTGGAGGGTTCTGGTTTCTTGTATTTTGGCTTTTCCTTTTTTTTCTCCTTTCTCTTCAATTTTGGGCAGTCCTCCTTGATGTGCCCTTCTTCGTTGTAGTTGTAGCAACGAACCGTCCTCTTCTTTCGTTGATGCCTCTGCGATTTAAATTTATTAGAATTGAAAAACTTATTGAAGCGTCTTACCAGTAGTGCCGCTTCGGATTCGTCGACTGAGGCTTCAGAGTCAGAACCGTTTACTTTTACCTTTAGAGCTATGTTCTGACCGGTCTTCTCTACTCCATTTGGCTCTGAAACTCGAGATTCGTGAAGTTCAAAAGTCGAAAATAATTATTCTAATGTACTTACCTCGAGGTCCTTAGAGATGTAGTACGCATCTACTAAGGAGGCCCACTCTGGAGTTCTCGGGAAGGCATTGAGCGCGTATCAGATAGAATCCCGGTTGGTTACCTCTTCTCCAAGGTTCGTTAGTTGCGTTATCAGCTCCTTGATTCTCGCTTGGAGTTGCGCTACCTTCTCACCTTGGTTCATCCGGAGGTTCGTTAACTGGTTCCGGAGGATGTCGTGCTTCGCTAGCTTCGCTTCGGAAGTACCTTCGTGAAGCTCCAGGAATTTTTCCCAGAGATCTTTCGCTGAGTCGTAGCTTCCGATCCGATTTACCTCCTGCGGCGGTAGAACGCTGAGTAGGTGGAACTCAGCCTTTCCGTTAGCGACGAAATCTGCTTGCTCCTTTTTCATCCAGGTATTTTCCTCCTTATCTTTCGGAACTGCATAGTCATATTTCATTATTAACAGAATGTCAAATTCGGTTTTAAAAAATACCTCCATTTTGCGCTTCCATGTGGCGAAGTCTCCGTCGAACTTCGGGGGATGGATGTTCACTCTGGCCATCGTCTTGATCGTAGTGCTTCAGTTGACGGTTAGTCCTTCTGAGGCGATCAGGCTCTGATACCAATTGTTGGTGCAGGTGAGACTGGCAAGAGTAGGGTGAATTGCTAAAAAAAAAAAATATACACTCCTCGTACTTTCAACTCAATTAGTGCAATAGTGATAAAATAGTAAAGCAATAAAAACTAAATACAGAAAAACAGAGAAGACTGGGATTTAACCTGGTTACAACCAAGGAGGTTGTTAATCCAGGACAGTAGAAAAAATGCAGTAAGAAAGATCTCCTTCTCTGAAGGCGGAGAAGTCTTTTACACTTTGGAAGCTCACTAGTTGCTTAGGAATTGCTTACAAATTGATTGCTTGAGTTGTTATTTAATTCCTAGCTCCAGGGGCCTTTTTATAGCTCCTGGAAATTCTATTCCGAGGGTCCAAGGCGCCTCCAACAAGGTCCAAGGCGCCTCCAGCTCGGTGAGTGGATAGAATTCTATCCGGTGCTCGAACGGTCATTCTGACCTGGCTCAAGGTGCCTTCAACAAGCAATGAAGGTGTCTTCAATGCTTGTTTAAGGCGCCTTCAAGCTACAGTAACTTCTGCTACAGTAACTTCCTGCTACAGTAATTCCCAGCCTCTTTTGACTCCTTTTCTTCTTCGCTTTGGCTTCCGAAGCTCCGTTCTTTTGGGTGATTGCGGCCAACCGGAATAGGGCTCACCCGAGCCCAATTCCCGGCCTTCTCCTCGAGCAGCCTTCCGTCCCGGCTTAACGTCCCTCGAACGCCGCGCACGCTCTTCATGCCCACCGGAGTACTCTTCCGCAGCTCTCTCGTCCTTCGGACGCACCAAGCCCGTCGGCTCCCTTCCCGTGCCGTCCTTCTCGCTAGTTGCATCTTCCACTCGACTTCCTGTGTTCCTAAGCTCCTGCACACTCAGACACAGGGATTAAACACAGCAGGACCTAACCAACTTGGTTGATCACATCAAAACTACCACGGGGTTCAACAAGAAGCTTATATATCAATTGTGTATGAAGCTTGGGTCAAGAAGCCCTTATAAGGGTTGTGGAAGGCGCCTTTAAGGACCTTGAAGGCGTCACTAACCTGAGAAATAAGATCCCAACTTTGTTATGCCTTATATGCGATGAGGTCTAAAATCTATCCTGTGGAAGGCGCCTTCTATAGCACTGAAGGCGCCTTACATGAACAGTAGAAAGATGCCTTCGTTCACCTAGAAGGCGCCTCTGGTACTATTCACCCAAGGCATTTGTGCTTCTATGGTCTTGAAAAACATGTTAGTCCAATAATACAAGGTGTACCATGCAAAACAGAGTTAGCATAATTATAGTAAAAAATAGTAATTAGATCCTGTCTCCCCGAGACCAAAATCTAGTCAATGTCTCGATTTAGGTTTCCGAAATAGATCTAAATCAGACCGACGCCTACTGTCCCTTTGAACGGAGATGCATCCTCATTTAGTCACTTTCCTCTAGTGACTTACGTCTACTTACCAGGTGTAGAGTTACCTCCGAAATCACACATTTAGACTTCGTGAATTTCACATCTCGATCTACCAGAATCGCACATCCAGTCTTCTCCAATCAAGAATTGTACATCCCGATCTACCGAAATCGCACATCCGGTCTTTTCTCATCAGGAATCGAACATCCCGACTGCCAATCGAGAATCGAACATCCCGACTAGACTTTCTTCTAGTCATGAATCAAACATCCCGACTGCTAATCGGGAATCGAACATCCCGAAACCCGTGCACTCGGTAAATGCATTAGATGAAGATAACACCTAACTTAACTCACTTGTCATTCATCAAAATATGAGTTAAACTGTTAGTGCAAATTGCACTAACAATCTCCTCTTTTTTGATATAATGATAACCTGTATTAAAGTTAGGAAAAAGTATGCAAAACCAAAAAAATAAAACATATAAGACAGTTAGGTTTTATTCTATACAATTAGGTTTTGTTCTATCATTTTTAGGGTTAAGTTCATCTGATTTTCTTTATTTTTCAAACTTAACCCCCCAACTCTCTCCCTTTGACATTCATCAAAATAGTGTGCAAATTAGTGAATCAGAGTGCGAAACATGTAACAAAATAAGCATGTAAAGTAATAAAACTTTGACAAAATAATTATAAAAATTTCAGGTTTATTGGAGGGAGGATTAAGTGTAACCAATTTTATTTGTAAAATAATTTTATAAAATGAACTTTTTGCAAAAAATAATTTTTAAAGTAGCTTTCTAGATATTTTCAAAGCTAAAATTTTACAAAGCTGGATTTTGGAAAACAGAATTTTCCAATAGTTTATAAATTATTTTTTAAAAATAAAATTTATTGTAAAGGTATAATAACATTTGTTTCGGTAAGAAATAATCTTTTTCAAAATCAGAAGTTTAAGTATGTTAACACGAACTTGAAAGCTATTTTCAAAATGTTAGAAATATTCCAAGAGTTATGTTTTCAAAATGCTAAGAGAAATATTTTTAACTTAGAGAAATGTTTTACAAATACAATTGTCAAAATATTGTTCACAAAACAAACTTTTCAAAACATTAATTTGTGGGATATAAATAAGATACTTTAAAACATTTCAAAAAAAAACTTTACAACATGGATATTTTTTTTTTGTTTTGTTTTGTGTTGTTTTAAGGAAGGTTTTAAAAGTTTATTCCAAATTATCTTCCCCTAGACCTGGTATGTATTTAAAAATATTCATCTAGAAAATCTTCCTTAAATATCTAACCGTTAGTTACTAACTAACTGTCAGAAGATAGTAGTGTTCACTTGGTTAGTCAAGTTAAATAGGTGCATCTAGTTAGTGTTTGATTAAAAATGGATTACTTAATTTGATCACTGTAATATTTGATATTTCACACCCAGATTTATGTAAATGCATTGATATAAGCAACTTAAGTTTAGGCAATCTGCCTATGCATATCACACTGTTATAAATTTCTAAATATACAATTAAGGGAGTCCTAATGTGTTTGTGAGATGCTCAAGTCCTAGATCTATAGGATCATGTTTTCTATGGATTTGATCTAGACTAAGGCTAAAATAATTTTGAAAATCTAAGAAAATGAGAATTTTTGGAAAATATAAGTAAAGAATATTTCCTAGAACTTGCAAAACATTATTTTTAAAAATTTAATTTGAGAGTAGCAGTCCTAGTCTATAAAGCACATTACTAAATTTATCAAGCAACAGAGGTAACAAGTGGCAAACAGTATATATCAAAACATCCACATAATCCAAATATGTACTGTATAATATCACAGTCAAGACTAATCATCATCAGCTGAAGGTGGTGGGGGCTACTCAGGCACTCACACAGTTCGAAGAATCTGCTGAAAGCCAGCAATCATCTCCTCCTAGAGTGAGGAGAATCTGATGGTCATCTCTCCTCGAAGAGTGTTAAATCCGTCCGAGACTGACTGTCGGAGTCGTGCGAAAGACTCCTCAAGTTGTGATAGTCGGTCCTCGACGGATAATGAGGTAGAGGGCTAGGTCGACGTCGAGGGTTAGGTTGGAGTCAAAGGCTGTCCAAAGAGCTCCTCCTCTGTGAATGTCGGCAACTCCTCCCCCTCGGCTAGAATGATGGGTGGATAGGTGTCTTCGGCTTGGTCTGGAATATTCGACTGTGGTCCCACTCTCCATGCTAGCCCCCTTGAGCAGTGACCTCTATATGCACTAATGCAAGCTAACGCTGGCCAATCTCGTCATATGCGCTAAGAGGAGTGGATGTACCCTATGTCATGTCTACCTCTATGGTCGAGAATATATATGTCAAAATGTGACAATATAGCATATGAACCTGCTACCTAGTGACGAGACAAAATGCATGTAAGATATTCTGAAATATATGCAATACAATGTCAATGTCTAAACACTGGCATAGTGCATATAGGAAAAAGGAGTGGGAGGGACACATCATCGCAACGTCGCGAGATGTGATCAGCAAAATGCATGTGATTAGGACTCGATATAGGACATAGTCCTGGACCTAAGAGAGAGTGACCTAAAGTCAGTCACAGTAGGTAGTATCTCCTCCCCAAAGAAATACATGCAGATAGTATCTAATTTAATATGCGAGTAGGATTCACTAAATGGCAAATCCCTACTATGGTAGCATAAAAATGGGCATGCTGACCTCCTGAGTCTTAACCTGTTATATAATAGAGTGGGGGAGAAACTAAAGTCCTTCCCTCCAACTCTAGTGGAGTATATCAGATCATCGATCTTCACTAGTTTGTTATAAAACTGTGCACAAAGATCTAGGTTTATCGGATGCCTATAGTAAACTAATCTATCTAATTGATAATAGGCAATAACCTCAATGATGGGTGCACAGTACCAAGTGAAAAAAAATACCTACTCAAAAATTTAGATTTCAATGGGGTGTATGTATGCTGTAAAAAGTCTAGTCTAAGCCGCTCAGTGGGAAATCTAGTATCAATAGATGGGGTACTACTAGAGTTAGGGTTAATATGTCGTTATTTCCTAATTTATACAAGCAAATCTTGAATATAACTACATATAAATAGTGAAAATTAATTAGAAAGTTAGGTTAGGATGTACCGAGGAGGTATTGTTGAAGTTTGAAAGGAGAAAGATGGAGAAATGCTGAGAATCTGATGGCGAAAGGTGCTTTGCCGTGACTACACTCGTAAACAAAGCAACGCTTTGTTCGTTCGAAAAAATAGCGTTGAAGGCGTCTTCCATCAGGCTGAAGGCACCTTCGGTTAATTAGGGTAGGACTTCCATAAGCTAAGGAAGGCGCCTTCAACCGACCGAAGGCACTTTCGGTTAGTTAGGGCGGAACTTTTTCCTGCCCTTCCAAGGGAGCCTCAGATTGTCTCGGAGGTGCCTTCAGTAGCGCAATTTTTTAAATTTTTTTATGTTTAAAGTTAATTTTAAGTTTAATTCAAATTTTTAGTTTTAATTTTGAATTTAATTTTAATTCAAAATTTTAAGGTTAATTTTAAGTTTTAATTTAGTTTTAAAGTTAATTTTAAGTTTTAATTTTAGAATCCATAAGTCATCTCACCCGATCTATATTTTCAATCAGGAAATCCTATGATTTTGTGAGATGAGTTCAGTTAAATTTCAGGGTTTGGTTTAACTTTGTATTAGATTCAAGTTTAAACTTTGGGTTCAACAAACAAATATTCTTTGAATAAACTTCTAAGCTGTGGAATCACCTAAATTTCATTAGAGTAACCACGCCTTCGAAATTTTTCCAATAGTCTGATCATGTCCGGCATCTGAGTCGGACGAAGGTCGATTGAGGTGTAGTCGGTGTTGATGGAGAGGCGACTCGGGGACACTTGGCGTATGTGCCCAAGAGAACGGACCCCCCACGTGGTGCTGACGAACGGCGATAACTAAGTGGACGGTGCTTTAGCTATGCGCGCACTCAGAAAAGCACACGGAATGTTAGAGGCCAAAAACCAAGGAAAAGTCCCAGAACAGGCCCTCCAACGCTCAAGTCAGGTACTTTTTCCCTAGAAAAGGAAAAAGAATTGTAGAAGATAAGTGTGAATGTGCGAGAGAGCGTACATGCTCAAGGGAGAGGACCTCCCTTTTTATATGACCGTGTGTACCTCTGAAGTCTGATCGATATCAGAGAATGTCGAGTGTCAGGACCTATCGGGTGCTGGAGGACGCGTGGTAGCCTCTCATGGACTGGAAGAAGGTTCCATTCGCAGATGACCACATACCGTTGGAATATTTTCTGGCATACAGCAGTTATTCTTTGATGGGCAGTTACGATTCCCTGACTTTGTTGTCGACTAAGGCCTTCTGTCTCGCCCGGCAGCTTGGGCTGATCTATCAAGTATAACACCTGGCTCGAGTCTTGATGAGGTGGACAAGCTGTGGTGAGAGCCTCATCTTCCCCTTCAGATTGCCCAAGAACTGACCGGGAGTCGGCCTAACAAGAGTACCTGGTCTAGATATGTAACCCTAGCTGAGAAACCCCGACCAGTCAAGGCAGGTCAGACATTACCATCGGTCGTGACCCATGTCTCAGATCTGGGATCCTAATCTATAAGCACCCAACCGGAGATCATGCGGCTGATAACGTCAAGCGGTCCCACTTCTTGTTTCCCTAATTGCTGACTACCACGTCCTCCTGACTACTGACTGTCACGTTCCCTTGACTTTTGACTGTCACGTCCCCTTGACTTCTGAGTACCATGTACCCTTGACTTCTAATTACCTAGCCTTATCGGATCCCACCGTTACGCATCGTATCACAAGACTCCCTCTAAGTCTAGTCGAAGGAGACTCAAGTCCGACTAACTAGACCTAGGTCTTGGTTTCATTTACTTTGCCATTATGACTATAAATGCTGCTCCTTTTTCCATACTCTCGGTTTTGTAACCTATTTAATTACTCAATCAACGTAGGAGGAAAGGTCACTTTGACTCCTGCATAAATTGCCTTCTCTTTCCCTTCTTCTTTAAAAGGAGGTTGATTGTCATCCATAGCATCGTACTTTCTTCCTACTGACGTTCCTTAATAATGAATTTGAATTCTGAGTCGAATGAACTGCAACATATCCGTTAACAATTGGATCAGATAACTCAACTGCTTACCCAAAGGGGTACAACCTTAGCCGAGATGACGCGGGATAGAGATCTTCAATACTCTCCGCACCAAGAAATTGAGGAACTTTGGTTAGCGAGCCCGGGATGAAGTGGCACTGAAACAGAAAGCATATTTAGACCTGGAGAGTCAAGCTTAATTCCTGATCTATTTGAAAGAAAAACACGCTTCTTCCATATCCCTCCTTCAAGAAGAAAATCGGATCAAAGATGAAACCATTGCTTAGTAACGTCGCATTATACAGTCGACTAAGGTTGAGCTGACATCGACTCGAATCCATATGGAGAAAGCAGGTCTAGTGGAATACTTTTGCTTGAAGTGCCAACCATCTACTGATACTGGGAGAGAACTCTGATCGCTTAGATGTCTTGCTTTCGAAGAGTGTCTTCTGTATTTCATTAAATAAATATAAATCTAGTTGGGTTCCGGTCTTTATTCATGTTTCTTTTTTCCTTTACTCTCTGGCACTTTCTTATTTTATGCAAACTCTGGGGGGGGGGGTTAGAAAAAGCTCTACTTGTTGATAACCCGCTCGAGAGCAAGAGTGTAGAAAGCTGACCCATGAGTTGTTAAGTGCGAGAGTATGCTCGCTTATAACTCGCATCGGGGTAAGAGTCTAGAGGCGTGAGAGCATGCTCACTTATAACTCTCATTGGGGCGAGAGTCTAGAATCCTGACCGGGAGGTCGTTGGCCATGAGAGTATGCTCGCTTATAACTCATGCTGGGGCGAAAGTTTGGAGGCGTGAGAGCATGCTCACTTATAACTCACGCTAGGACGAGAATCTGGAATCCCGATCAAGAGCTCGTTGGTCGCGAGAGCATGCTCGCTTATTACTCGCATTGGGGCGAGAGTCTAGAGGCGTGAGAGCATGGTCACTTATAACTCGCATTGGGATGAGAGTTTGGAATCCCGACCGGGAGGTCATTAGTTATGAGAGCATGCTCGCTTATATCTCGCGCTAGGGTAAGAGTCTGGAGGCGTAAGAGCATGCTCACTTATAACTCGCGCTGAGACGAGAGTCTAGAATCTCGACCAAGAGGTCGTTGGTCGCGAGAGCATACTCGATTATAACTCGCTCTGGGGCGAGAGTTTGGAGGCATAAGAGTATGCTCACTTATAACTCGCGCTGGGGCAAGAGTCTGGAATCCTAACTGAGAGGTCGTTAGTCGCGAGAGCTTGCTCCCTTATAACTCACGTTGGGGTGAGAGTCTGAAGGCGTGAGAGCATGCTCACTTATAACTCGTACTGGGATGAAAGTATGGAATCCCGACCGAGAGGTCGTTGGTCGCGAGAGCATGCTCACTTATAACTAGCGCTGGGGCGAGAGTTTGGAGGCGTGAGAGCATGCTCACTTATAACTCCTGTTGGGGTGAGAGTCTGAAATCTCGATCGAGAGGTCATCTGGAAGCCCTATCGTGAATTAATTTGGCAGATCGGTTAGGAATTAATCTGGCAGCTCGGTCGAGAATTGATCTGGCAGCCCGGCCGGGAATTAGTTCGAAAGGGTAGTATTTGTGGCTTGAAGGAGTTACGCTCGTGGACTTAGCCTAATGCACATACACTCACAAAGTGCATTACATAAGGCTTTAGCGATATTGGAATCTTACTCTGATTTCGAGGAGGGGTAGAGGCGCTAAATTTTGATCAACGCTTCCCGCCGTCTTCTACTTTATTTCCTGAGGCAACCGCATGGAATTTTCAGTCACCGAGGCATGGTCTTCATGAGGTAGGGTGCTCCTATTTGCATATCACCTCCATGATTTCCCTGACACTTCCATCATAAATGCCCTTTCATAGGAAGCCGACACGTGCCCCCCCCCCCCCAACTTTCTTTGCTATGATGTCTAACGCACACTTTCTGCATGCAACCCCAGGGCACCTCTGTCTCTGGATCTGATGGTCATCATGTGCTCCACTGCTTCGATTGTCTGGCTTGTATCCTGATGTTCCCTAAGGGTTTTGATTTAAAATCCTAAAGGATGTACGTCGTTACTCATTAGCGCTTCGTCTTCCTTCGACCCTTCTTTCTCTACTTGCTTTTGCTCGCTCACCTTCCTCCTTGTGCATCTCTTCTGTAAGTATTTCTCCTCCTTCATCTTCTGCTCTTTCCTTTTCCGACTCCACAATGGCCTATGAGATGGTAGTACCTTGGTACGCTTATTTTCGTTCTGATTTGGATAGGAGTGACCTTACGTCTATTCAATCTAGCTTGCAACTTTCGGATGCGTACAAGCTTTGCCCCCTAGGCCTGATGACCATCCTTATCCTCCTCCCGTCGACTTCGCGACTGATCCTGTCTAGAATCTGAGTCAGACGAAGGCCGGTTGAGATATCGGAAATTGATGTAGACTCTCCCCTTATTGTTGGGTTTGGACACCAAGACCACATTAGAGAGCCAAGGCGGAAATTGTACTTCTCTAATATGCCCTACTTTCAAGAGATGATCCACCTCAACTCGGATGATCTTATTTTACTCGGCCGAGAAGTTTCACTTCTTCTGCTTGATCGACCGGGAATCAAGCAGAAGATGTAGTTTGTGTTCAGCTACCTCAGGCTTGACTCCAGGTAACTCTTCGGGGGACCAAGTGAAGACGTCCTTATTGCGTGTCAAACACTTGATCAAATCTGTTTTGATCTCGATCGGCAGATCACCTGATATATGCTCACCTGGGTAATGCTCTCCGATCGCTCTAGGTAGAGCTGGACTTCTTCCCAAGGGGCGGGCTCCTCTGCTACAAGTAGGGGCTCCTCTTGGATGACGTGGATTCCGCTATCTTGGGTTCTTTAGGCCTTGCGCGTCTCCACTCTTACCATGTCAATGTAACACTTGCAAGAGACCAGTTTCTCACCTCTGACTTCCCCGACCTATTCTCCTACAGGGAGTTTAATCTTCTGATAGAAAGTGGAGACTGACACTTAGAATTCGTGCAATGTCGATCTTCCCAGGATGACATTTTAGGAGGACGGCAAATCCACCACTATGAAAGTGCTTCTTCGCGTCCTTACTAGGGGCTCGCTATCCAAATATATGACTAGCTTAATTTAACCCATTGATCTTACCTCATTGTCGATGAACCTGTACAATGAAGTGGCTATAGGTTGGAGCTCACTGGCGTTGATTTGCATGCCCTCAAACGTATTCCTGGACAACATGTTGACAGAGCTTTCGGTATCAACGAAAACCCTGGTCACGCGGTTGTTGGCTATGACATCTTTGATTATTAGGGCATCATCGTGAGGGAGCTCCAACCCTTCCAGATCTTGTGGCCCAAAATTGATTATGGGCCTGACAGCTTGTACCTGGCTGCATCCTGCAACGTGTATCTCCAGGCGACACTCATGAGATTTCTGGGCCCTGGTGAAATCTCTATATATGGGCCCCCATAGAGATCATGATGATCTCTCGGATGACCGCATTTCCTCCGTTCTCCTCCTCAAGGGATTCCCACGGCTCCTTGCCGCGTCCTAGCTGATGGCTCCCTTGACTTGTATTTTCGGGTAGGGATTTACCTGACTAACCTGCGATGGCAGGCTGGCTAGCCAGTAGCCTCTAAAGGTTAGGCGCAATCTCCGATGGGGGCAGGCCTAGTTTAGCTACGCACTAACAATCACGGGTGAATTGGACACAATCACCCGTGGCACGGGTGTGGAACCTATGGTAAGTGCAATAGCGAGGCCCCCACTGACTGGGTCTTGGGACTTGGACAATTTCTACCCGTTGAGCCATCTTGGAATCCTGACCAGACGGAAATCCTGGTTGAGCATCTTGAGAGCGGGGAAAAGGCCGAGCTGGATGTTGGGGTGGCCTTTTCTCCGGCTTGTTGGTAGGAGCAGGCACCTTATCCACTTTATGCCAAGCCGTCTGAGCTTCTTCCACATTAATGTAGCTGGCGGCCTTCCCCAGCATCTCATCAAAGTTCTTCACAAGCTCTCGGATGAAGGCTCGGAAGCTCTCCCTCTACTAGACCATGGGAGAAGACACTTATCAATATTTCTGAGGTAGCGAATGGGACGTCCTGGGCTACCTGGTTGAAGCGTTTGATATAACTCCTTAAGGGTTATGCAGATCCCTGCTTGAGGGGAAAGAAATAGTGGTATGTCTTCAGATACTTCATACTATTGACAAAATGGTGTAGGAAAATGTTTTTGAAGTCTTGGAAGCAAGTGATGGACCCGTTTAGCCGTCTATCAAACCATTTTTTTGCCTAGTTGGATAGAGTGTTTTAAGAACACTCGACACTTGATGGTGTCGCTATATTGGTGCAACAACGCAGCGTTCCAAAACTTTTGAAGATGATCTTCTGGATCCTTGCTACCATCATACTCTCCAATAGCTAGGGGCTTGTACCCCTTCGAGAGTTTCTCCTCGAGTACCCTTAGAGAGAAGGGTACTTGCTCTTCAGGTACCTCTCTAGGCTCCTCCAGGAGGACTATGGCTTTCTCCTTCTTTGAATCCCTAGGCGGGGAGCTTTCGGCCATGGAGGCATGTGGTTGTTCTTTCTTATTATAACAATCTGGACCCTTGTTGTAAAAATCCAGACAGTGCTCTCGGTAGAAGGCTTGAGGGAAATCCTCAGGCTGTCTTCTTTTAGATCCCCTATCTGAGACACGGGTCTGGTCCTTGGAAATTGCGGGCATCTTGTGTGCGCGTGAAGCAGTGGTTTATTTTTCGAAAGTCGCTCGCCTCTTGGCCTACTTGAACAATTCATATTCTCCCGCTATCATGGTGATGTTGATTCTTTCAGTCTCCTCCATCTTCACGTTCCATAATAGGTGAAGGAGATTCCCACAGACGACGCCAACTTGATCCTATCCGAAATCTGAGTCAAATGAAGGTCGGTTGAGGTGTAGTCGGTGTTGACGGAGAGGCGACTTAGGGACACTTAGCGTATGTGCCAAAGAGAACGACCCCCCACGTGGCGTTGACAAACGGTGATAACCAAGCCGACAATGCTTCAACTCTGTGCGCACTCAGATAAGCACACGGAATGTTAGAGACCAAAAACCAAGGAAAAAGTCTCCGGAGCAAGCCCTCTGACGCTCAAGTCGGGTACTTTTTCCCCAGAATAACAGTGTACGAAGGAAAAAGAACTATAGAAGACAAGTACAAATGTGCGAGAGAGTGTACCTACTTAAGGGAGAGGACCTCCCTTTTTATATGGCCATGCGTACCTCCGAAACCTGACCGATGTCAGAGAATGTCGAGTGTCAGGACATGTCGAGTGCTGGAGGACACATGGCACCCTCTCATGGACTGGAAGAAAGTTTCATTCACAGATGACCGTAGACCATTGGAATATTCCTTGACATACAACAATTATTCTCTGACGGGCAATTACGATTCCTTTACCTTATTGTCAACTAGATCCTTTTGTCCCGCCCGGGTTTAACTAGGGGTAGCTCAGGCTGATCTGTCAGGTATAACACCTGGCTTAAGTCTTGATGAGGAGGACGAGCTGTGGCAAGAGCCTCATCTTCCCTTTCGGATTGCCCAAGAACCGACCGGAGTTGGCCTAACGAGAGCACCAAGTCTAGATATGTAACCTGAACTAAGAAAAAACCCAACCAGTCAGGGCAAGTCAGGCATTACCCTCGGTCGTGCCCCATGTCTCAGATCTGGGATCCTGATATGTAAGTACCCGACTGGGGATCATGCGGTTGATGACATCAGGCGGTCCCACTTCTTCTTTTCCTAATTACTGACTACCACGTCCTCCTGACTGTTGACTGTCACGCCCCCCTTGATTTCTTACTGTCACGTCTCCTTGACTTTTGACTGCCACGTCCCTTTGACTTCTGATTACCTAGCCTTATCGGACCCCACCATTATGCACTGTATCATAGTCCTATCCACTGAACTTAATACAAAACTCTAGTCTAACTAGTTAGGATTCATAAGGGGTAGCTTCAGTCAATTCCACTAAACCAAATGCACTAGGTCGAAGTCATATCTTCCTAGACATACATAAATAGAATTTTCTTAACCTGCTACCATCTAAAATTTCACCAGTACTGTTTATCATGTTAAACTTTTGTTCCTATTTATTCTAATCCTAATTACTCAGTCGGGTAAATTATTATTTTTGGATGTGCCAACTAATTTAGAGTCTCCTCCTGAATTATTGTACATTTGGATTTAAGTTTTGAGTTTGTGTTGACTTGTTTTATAGTTGTAGTATACTTGGTTATAGCTTGTGTTTATATTGTATTTATTTAACTTAGGTTTATTGATTTTATTCTTTTGGTTTGCATTTATTTTTGAAGGTTTAATTTTTTAAACTAAGGAAGATTTATTTGATTTATGTGGTGAATTTTATCTTTTGGTATATAGTATTGATTGAGTTCTATTTGCATGGTTAAGCACGATTTCAGAACCCAAACTTTAGTTGATTTTGAATTTTGAGTTAAAGTAAAAATTGATTCATATTTTATGTTGGGTTTGTATCCGAGTCTGGATTTGTTGTACACTGCTCTTTGGGATCCAAGCATCATGTTTAAGTACTTGGTTCTCGAGGTAAATTTTTCCAACTGTACTTTAAGCTCATTGACATGACTTTTCAGGACAGAGTTTTCTTCGTTAAGTTTTCTAACTTGAATTGAATCTTTGTCCTGAACTTAATTTGTCACTGAGTTCATGTTCAGTCGTTCCTTAAGGATGTTGTTTTCCTTTAGGAGTTGTTTAGCGTGTTACTCCGTTTTAACTAATCTTTTATTCAAATAAGCAATTATTTTGAATGAATTTACACAAATCAAATATTTTACCTCGGGTCGGTCTGACCCGGATGAAGATTCGTGGCTTGTCTCATTTTCAGACTCTTCATCTTGATCTGTTTCTCCTTCGGCTGCCATCAATGCAAGGTAACTTGCTTGCTTCAGTTCATCTGCTTCTGATCCGTCTGAAGAAGACTCGTGCCAAGTCACCTTTAGCGCTTTCTTCTGTTTTTTTTTTCGTTTGGTCTTCATTTGGGCACTCATGCTTGAAGTATCCCTTTTTGTTGCAGCCATAGCATGTGAGGTTTGCCTTTGGGTTGTTAGATGCTGACTTGGACATCTTCTTCGTGTCATGTTTGGTGAAGCTTTTCTTACGTCTGGTGAACCATGTTTACCAGTTGCTCCTCTTCATCTGATTCTAATTCAGATTCAATTTTTGCTTCGGATTTAGTTCCCTTTGAGGTACCTGCAAGAAAAGTAATTCCTTTCTCGACCTTTGGACTGTTAGTTTGTTCGTGTAATTCAAGCTCGCAAAATAATTCGTCTAATTTTAACTTAGAGAGGTTCCTTAAACCTTATAGGCATCTATGATTGATGCCCATAGTGCGTTTTGAGGAAACGAGTTAAGTGCGTACCTTATTATGTCCCGGTTTTTTATCTGGTATCCTATTAGATGGTGTCCGTTGAGGATGTCCTTGATTCGAGCATAGAGCTGGTTCACAGTCTCAGCATCCTACATTTTAATATTAAATAAAGAATTAAGGAGTAGGTCGTGTTTCGTTACCTTTGAATTGGGAGTGTAGGATCAGAAATTCGCAATGCTAACAAGACCAAGTTTTACTTAGTTCGGAGCCTTCGACGACTCCTACTCTAAAGCTCACACTCGTTGAGTGTTTTAGTTGGGCAATCCACTAATAATTCGAGATGATTACAAATTGCAAGTACACGAACTATAAAATAATGTTACCGACAATAAAATGAAAAGAATCTTGATCGTCGGTTGTCGGAGGAGTTTCACAGCATCACAGGAGATTTTTCAGAGCACCAAGCAGAAGTGAAAGTCGTTGAAGTTGTTGTTTTGAAGCTCCTAGTCGAAGGTCTTTAAATAGGTCCATTCTGGGTGCCTAGAACCCCTCCGAGCGCCTGGAACATGTGGCTCAACCAATCGACGTGCTCCACATCAGCTTTTGGATTAATTTTCAGGTCCGAGCGCCTGGACTGAGTCCAGGCGCCCAGACCGCCTGGACGCCCATGGCCCTGCCCAGATAAGCCTGGTCCAGGCGCCCGAACCCTTTTCTTTAGCTTCTCCTCCTTTAAGAAAAGGTTAGTCCAAGCAATCGACAAATATATTTTACCCTATAAAACAGAATTAGCACAACATAATAAATTATGAGTAGTAATTAGATCTTGTCTCCCCAAGACCAGGATTTAGTCAAGGTCTCAGCTTAGGTTTCCCAAATGGACCTAAGTTGGACCGACACTTACAGTTCCCTCAACGAGGAACGCGTCCTCACTGGATCTCTCCTTCAATTACTTACCTTCACTTACCAACTGCAGTAACTTGACTTGCCTCTGACCCACCAAGCCTTCCCGCCAGTTGTCAGGTCTGGAGACCCAACTGGACTTCGGCCGGTTGTTAGGTCCCGCAAACCCAACTAGACTTCTTACCATATATCGAGCCTTGTGAACCTATCTGGACTTCCCGCCAGCTATTGGGTCCCGCGAACCTAGTTGGATTTTAGGCCGATGTTAGGTCCTTCAGACCAGTCAACTCCTGCACACTTGGTAGAAAGGTTAGACAACAAAACACTCTAAATTTAGACCCCTTGTCATTCATCAAAACATGAGTTAGATCATTAGTGCAAATTACACCAACAGGGAGTTCCTTCGTGTAGCTCGATGAGCTTGTTCCAAAGCTCCTTTGCGTTCTCGTGTGGGCCAACTCAATTGAGCTCTTCCTTTGTGAGTCCGCACTGGATGGTGTTTAAAGCTTTGGAGTCGGTTTGAGCTTTCTTTTTATCTTCTAGACTCCATCTTTCAGGATCAAGCGGTACTTTTATTACTTCGTCTATAGGTGGATGGTGCCCTCATTAGACGATGAACCATTGTTCTATGTCCATCTTCAGATAAACCTCCATTCTTTTCTTCCAGTACAGAAAGTCATTTCTGTTGAAAAGAGGAGGACGAGCGGTACTGAATCCCTCAAGTTGGATCATTTATTTCCTAAAAAGAAAACTAAAGAGAGGTCTTGGTAAAAAATATTGACGACTTGAGTGGTGTTGTACCACCTTCGAGTAAAAATCGAACCAGAAAGAGTTATTTGAAGAGGCAAAATTTACCAGTTCAAATAAAGTACGAAAACTTGAAATCTAAAAAAAATAAAGCAATTTCCCCCGGACTTGATTGGTGGTTGCACCAATTCAGAGCAGAACTAGACTTTGATACCACTTGTTGGATCGAGTCACACGTGAGAGTGGGGGTGAATCACGTGGTCTTCAAGGGCTTAATTTTTTTTTATTTGAAATCAAAGTAAAGACGCAGCAGAAAAGATGAAAGTGAAAAACAAGTAAAAGACACGAACGTAAGCGGTTTTTACTTAGTTCGGAGCCTTCGGCGACTCCTACTCCAAGACCTACGGACTTATCGATGGGTAATCCACTAAATGTCTCTTCCGGAACCACCGGAAGAGGAGATCGAGTACAAAAAGATCGGAGAAGTGCAACATGCTACACTTCTCGTTTGCAAAAATTAAATGTTATACAAAACTTTAGTTACCAAACAATGTCTGAAGTTGGTCGGCTTGAGCTCGGTGTTTGGTCAACTTCTCGGTGACAGACGGACGTAGCAGAATCGTAACAGAGCAGCAGTAGAAAGACAAAGCAGTCGGAAAGTCGTTTAGACGCGCAGAAGCTCATATATCAATTGTGTATGAAGCTTGGGTCGAGAAGCCCTTATAAGGGATGTGGAAGGCGCCTTCAAGGACCTTGAAGGCACCTCCAACCTGAGAAAATTGATCCCGACTTTGTTGTGTCTTATCTGCGACGAGCTCCAAAATCTATCCTATGGAAGGCGCCTTCCACAGCATTGAAGGCGCTTTCCATAAACAGTAGGAAGGTGCCTTCGTTCACCTAGAAGGCACTTCGGCACTGTTCACCCAAGGTCTTTGTGCTTCTTTTGCCTTGCAAAACATGTTAGTCCAATAATACAAGGTGTACCATACAAAATAGAGTTAGTACAATCATAGTAAAGAGTAGTAATTAGATCATGTCTTCCCGAGACTAGGATATAGTCAATGTCTCGATTTAGATTTCCGAAATGGACCTAAATCGGACTGACACCTACTATCCCTACGAACGAGGGTGTGCCCTCACTTAATCACTCTCCTCCAGTGACTTACCTCTACATACCAGGTGTAGAGTTACCTCCGGAATCACACATTCGGACTTCGGGAATCACACATCCCGATCTATCGGAATCACACATCCAGTCTTCTCCAATCGGGAATCGCACATCCAATCTTCTCTCATCGGGAATTGAACATCCCGACTGTCAATCGGGAATCGAACATCCCGATTGGACTTTCTTCCTTTTAGGAATTGAACATCCTGACTGTTAATCGGGAATTGAACATCTCAAAACCTGCGCATTCGGTAAATGCATTAAATCAAGATAACACCTAACTTAACTCACTTGTCATTCATCAAAACCTGAGTTAGACCGTTAGTGCAAATTGCACCAACACCTTAATCTGTGTATAGATTTACATTGCTTTCATGTATAAAACCTAGAGGGTCGCACGCATAACACGTAGACATGAATATTATCTATGATTAACTATTTTAGTGAATATTAAAATTAATCAATTTTACTATTTCTGAATTAGAATTAATTATATTATTAATTAATTCTTAAATATCGGAAGTTAGTCGGTATCCAGATCAAATATGGATTTATTTGTTTCGAAAAAAAGAGAATTTGAATAGCTATAATAATAATAATTAATGGAGAATTTGAAGAGTCGTCATAATGATGATTAATAGAGAATTCGAAAAGTCATCATAATGAAGGTCATAAATGAAGAATTTATGGAGGTCATAACTTTTCATCTTTCTAATTAATGGAAACCTTAACTCTTCATATTTCTTGGAGGCTATAAGTAGCCATCCTTGTAAAGATTCAAAGGATTTTCTTTCGCTCCATTTTTCTCTCGTCGACTTCTTTTTTGCTTTCTTCCATCGAAAGAGATTGATAGTACTTCCAAAGTTTTATCGATCCAAGAGGCTAGCTAGCACCTAACGGATCATGTCAAATTGGTGATCTAGTGCGTGTGGATACCGCTAGAGAAGTCACACGTGGGGCTCTTATTTGGCTGTAATATCATTCACACCTATCGAAAACTCGAGGTATGTTTTTATGTTATTTTGTATAAAACTATATGTACCACGAAGAGATTCATGATTTAGTATATGTATTCCACTGTGCTCCGATTCCAACAGATATATCATACAATATTTAACTAAGCAGAGCAATATTGAGATAGGCATAAGGACGACCGACCTTATGGTTCGGTCGTGTTATACTCGACAGGCAACATCTTATTAGCCTGTCAGAACAACAACCGTACGTCTGTAACCTTCTTCAGGGATTAAGATGTCTCCTAACAACCAACCACTAGTGACAGCATATTCCTTCAACAAGCTCAACAATGACATAAGACATAAACGATAAAAAAAAGTATACATATAGGTAAATGGAAAATTCCTCAGAGGTCACCTCATGATTACGGAAGTTAAGAGATGTGGTATGTATAAATGGGGTCTTCTCCGTTGATAAGGTACACTTCTGAGAGCATCTATGTCTTATTCTCACACGAGCACTTCTCCACTATTTTTCATTTTACTCATCTGGATTTATATTGACTTGAGCGTCGGAGGACCTTCATTAGAAATCCTCTTTTAAATTTTTAGGTCACTAACGTTTTATTTACTCGTCTGAGTGCGCGTAGGATATGAAGTGTACTTAAGACCTAACGAAAGCTCCCCGCATAGTGAGAAGTCTCGCTCAGCAATTAAGCCGTCGTCGCGAGCACGTCATCTGTCCCGTTTCAAATTAAACAATATCAGAGACAATTAATTTAATTATTAATTAATCAAACAAAATAGTTGAAAGACTCGCATGGATCAGCAAAAAAAAATTCAAACGCTTAATTAAACGCGCCTTGACTAGAGAAAAACTTTCATGGTTCGTTGAAAACTGCTTAATTAAACGTACATGAATAGAAATGTCAAAGGAAGTAGAGAAGAGAAATAGACTGGTGGGAAGTAATAAAAGGACAAGTCTTAATTATCTTATTTAAAAAATTTACATTAAATTTTAAATAGAATAGACCTATTCATTTTCTAAATTTAATATTTATATTCCTTAAATATTATAGAGAGAAAAATAAAAAAATATATTTAAATTTAATAAAATAATTGTTTACCTTAAATTATACATTTTCTAAACCTTAAATCCATAAATCGTGACTACGTTTGGATGAATGTCAGAGGCGACGACTTATTCGTCCTCGCATTGTGGGGAAACGCTAGATTTTTAATCGACAGCAAAATTTCTACGATTACGATATTTATAGGCATATCATAATGCCTGATCAATATCAATTACTTTTAATCAATAAAATTTTATAATTGGTTTATTCCAACAATAATAATAATTTAAGTTAACATCATAATGACGTTGAATAATTATCTTTTTACACTATGACAATTATCTCAGATGTTGAATTTGATTGTAAGTCTACATAAGCATTTAAATAACGGTTTAGTAAAGCTGAAGATTGATATTCACACATTCTCGGATAAAATAAAAAAATTAATCTTCACACCTTTTATTAACATATATAGATGAGAGATTCTCTCATGCTCTCGCTCAGATAAATCAAAGGCTCGAATTGTCACTGGCGGAAACCCTATGAAGGAGTTGATTAGGACAATCATATCTATCTTTTCCGCCTCCTCCTCCTCCTCCTCCATGGCCAATGCTACGTCGTTGAGTGGCAAGTGTCGTCGAAGCCTCGGATCTCCTTATGGTAACCTCTCCCCTACTTTGATCTTCAATTCTCACCTTCTTTTCCAGATTAGCAATTCAATTTTTTTAACCCTATAATGGTGTGTTTTTGTTTTTTTTTATGTGTTCATTTGTTTCTAGATTGGCAATTGCCTCTTGACTTGAGCTTGACTTGGTTTTTGGCATGTGCTCGAAACTGAAATGAAATCCTTGAAAATCATTACTTCTGGCTTCATATTTTATTAAAATCCCTATTTTTTTTTCATGGAGTCATCACTAATTAGAGATCCTTATACCTCTTGAATTCCTTAAATTGGTCAGTGAGTAGTTCTCAAATAGGGATTTGTGTGGAAGGACTCTGGTAAAGATTGATTTTTTAAAAGATTATTATTTATTTAAAAAATGTTGAAATCAAATTGAATAGTGAACAAGTGTTAAAACTCTAAACGCATGTAATTATATATTATTCATCGCTGACATGGTAATCTAGGAAGTGAAAGCAAATAAGAACTTTTCCCCTACGCTAAAGATTAGGCAACTAGGGTTTGGGATAGTTTAAAGGGGGTGCTCGATGACTGAGGACAGATCCTCTGGTCCATTTTTTCCATAGTTTTCTTTTGGTCACCTTCGTAATTATGGGGCGGATTGTGACTGGAATCCGACCGCAATGACTATAATTCAAGGGCGGAGCCATGCTTTAGGCTGTAGCCTGAGTAGTCGATGCAGTCAAGAAGAAAAATTCTAAAGTTTACCTTGAGAAAAAGAAAAAAACACACAAGAGGAGAAGGGAGCAGCCCGGGTGACGGTGTCGGCGTAGCCCACAGCCCAAGTAGATCATCCGGGTTGGCTCCGCCAATACTGTGATTCCTACCTAAATGTACATTCTCATCCAGATTATAATTTGGATCAGAACAAGCGATCACAGGTCGCCCCGGTAGCTCGCCACCGCCAGCGGCCTCTGGGCAGCTTTCGACCACCTACTCTAACCCAAACTATGATCTGAATAGGAATGTAAACTCAAGAAATGATGATTACGCCAGAATTCCAGCCACAATTACAAAATGGACTAAGAGAAAATCATGGGAAAATGGACAAGAGGATCCACACTCGGATGATGATACTGTGATTGTAATTAAGCGTGCCAAAAAGGTTAAAAGGATTCCTTCCAACCATTTTAGTGCAATGGCCAACCTAAGATAAATATGGAAATTAAAATTTGATGATTGGTACAGACCATTTACGACAGCCATTTAAGTATAAAATTATATAGTGAGATTAAAGGAAAGATATTAACGCAGCGAAAATGAAATTTGTCTAATGACTACAAAACCTTCTGACAGAATCTAAGAAAAAAATAAATATCATTAACCTAATAGATTAAATTATTTTTTCATGTTGCCTTATGTATGTAACAGACACATTATGGCCGATCTGAGACGGGCATTAATGACTGACTTCAAACTGCTCACACGGTAAGACCGTCCATTGATTGCCAGATTTAGAACACTTCGATGGGTATTGAGTTGGAATAAGCAGCAAATGATTCTGGAAAAATCAATCTTCATGTGTAAGATCAAAAATTGGGTTTATACGGAGCTATGCAGTGACTTTCTCGGTGAAGTGAATACAAGAGGTCATTCTCAATGCACTGGTACATTTGTCTGCAAAGCCTGTCGACGACGCTAGAAAGATTTGTAACGTGCTGCATTATGCACGCGACCTCATCATCCGAAAAGCTTGGAAAATCCAACTCCAGGAACCTAGATAGCTGCTCGACATTCGATTCTAGCTGCTGCTGCTGGTCCTCGAACAAATTCTTCTTCAGCTTTCGCTCCTCCGCTGTCATCTCATCCTTAAAGAGCTCATCCCCGAACATGCAGAATGCAAATGGATACGAATACGAAAGCACCCGTCTTGATCTGAACAGCCTATTCACTCCGTTCGTCAACCAACCGTAGTCTCTGATTATAGATTGCTTCTCTTCTGAAATGGAAATCTTCTTCCGAACGGTCTCCAGGAGTTTGCTCTCCTGCTTGAGAGAATCGGAATGAGTCTTGTACCTTCTGTAATAGTGCCTATAACGGTATGAGTCACGCTTTTCGAGCTCAGTCTTCTTCATCTGGTCTTCTTCGAAGCGAGCACAACAGTGACCAGCGATGGTAGACCACGTATGTTCTCTTCCCGTAGCCCCGCCGCACGACCAACAAAATGGCTGCCCGCAGATACATTTAACGAGATTGCAACCGCCGTTCTTTGCCACGGGTTTGTGGCACTTTGGACAAGGCGTTGTGTTTACTGCTATCCAATTGGCAGTTTCTGATCCGTCCCTGCATTTCTTGATCCAGAGCTCCCACATCGGGCACGAACAAGGCGAATGCGCTTCCGACGAACAACTGAAACAGAACCGTAGACCGCATGCGCATTCAACCTCGCAGTAAACATCCCCATCGACGCGTATAGCATTTCCACAGTGCGGAACGCTGGGGCACCATTTGACCTTATCATTGTCTTCGATGTATGATTCGAGTAGGAACCTATCGAAACGATCGGCGATATCCGGGCACCTTGCGCCGACCAAATTCCTTACGATTGCCTCATCGCATATAGCGCTGCATTCGGGCGCCATGCATCTGATGCGGCGGCTTTGTCCGTCGTTTATCTTCACTATGAAATGCTCAGTCCAACAATCGTTGCAGAAAGAATGACCGCAGTTCATATCAAAGATTTCATCTGTGGGAATGGTCTCGAAACAGACATTACAGGTGAGTGGATTCGCTGAAGTGGGCAAACCTTCGTTACCGACGGCCGCGAGTACTCCCGCTTCCGAGAACAATCGGTCCGGCCCCTTTTCATCTAGGGATTCGAAGATCCGCCCGGCATCCCAGCGGTAATGGATAAGAAGGGTCCTCGCGTGCTGCTCTTTAACGGCCAGCACCTCCATCACGTTCCGCAAATCCTCTTTTTGCGCTGCCAGGAGGGACTCTTTTGTGATAACCGACGATCGTGACCAGTGGCCTTCTTCCTCGCCGTTGTCTTCGAGGCGCTGGAGGATAGCGTCTTCCTGACAGGTGAGGTCGCAATCCTCGACATCAGTCGACCGAGGGCAGTCCTCGTCGTATTCCATGCGGGGGATCGACGGCGAATCGGAGGAAGACGGTGGGATCGGATGGAATCGGGAAGAAATTGATTGAATTGGGGAACGGGAGAGGAGCAGCGAGGGGTAGGGCAGCGGATCGTGTTATAAGTTTACAGAATGAGTGTCCTATTCAATAAAAAAAATAAAAAAATAAGGATAAATTTACATTCAGTCCTCGATCAAAATCTTTATTTTCACTCTCTAGTTCAAAATCATATACATTAATTTATCTAATTGTCTTTAATATTTTTAGATATAAAAAGTTTAAAAATAAATATAATCTGTTTAAAATTTAGTACTGATCCGATGGTAAGACCGGGGGGCCCTTATGAGGGAAAGGTCAACGACACGTGTAGGTCAACAGTCAAAGGGGGGTCAATCCCATGGGCTCGGCAAGCGGGCGGGACATGCCGATCACTAAGCAATGACCTTCATCCGAGAGAACAACCATCTGGCCGAGAGTCCAGATTTCCAATGAAGAAGATCATATGGCCGAGCGGATAGTCCGCTCGGCCGGGGTGGAAGGCAAGAGTAAAGGCCGAGCGGTCTGCCCGCTCGGCCAAGGTGCCAGGCTATGAGAGCCGAGCAGGCGACGACCCTGAACCTTCCCGGACGGACGACCACCTACGCCAGATCAAAGGCGAATGTTCTGGCTGAGCGGCTTGATGGTTGATCCGGGAAGAGGAAGTCAAAAAGTGTGGGACAGTGGGGACGTCATCTTAGTAACCCCTGTTGCTGACAACAGACATGTTCGAGGACTAGGCCATACTCAGTATCGTACGACAAAGAGTTCTGCTGTCCCATCAGGGAGACGCTCAGACTGTAGTAGTATGGCGTCAGACATACTCTTCTGACAAGCCCATGCTGCGGTATGGTATAGGACACGTGTACACCTCGATTTGTGTGCACCAAACTCCTATAGCTCTATATAAGAGCCCTTAGACTTCACCGGAGGTATGAAATCTTCAATCCTTGGAGCCACTTTCTTGTTTTCCCTCACCTGACTTGAGCGTCGGAGGGTCGTCGCCGGGAACCCTTTCCCGGCTCGACTTCTTTGCAGGTTCACCGGAGCTCCATACGGTCAGTCAGATAGCCACGTCATCGGTTGGGAGAGCGCCACGTGCTCAGCGTCCATCGATTCAGCATTCGGACAGGATCAATTTGGCGCCGTCTGTGGGAACGCTCCTGTATCCGATCGGAAGCAATGGACGAGGCTGGACGACCACACTCGGTGATGCTCTCCACAGAGGAGCTCGACGCTTTGATCGAGACAAGAGCCGCTAAGCTTGTGGAACAGAGACAAAAGTCGCAAGCCGAGCGGGTTGAACAGCAAGCAACATCAGCATCAGGGGGCCGAGCGGAAGCACCTCATGCCACGGTTCCATTTCATCGGGCCTTATTCCGCACGCCCCCTGAAGCCGCAGCAGTGAATCGTGATTGAGGATCTTCGTCAGATGAAATACCAATACGGGACAACAGAAAAGGCAAAGCCCCCCGAGCGGATTAATCGGCAATTCTCGGAGGCCATTCTACGAGACCCTCTGCCAAAGCACTATGTGCCCCCGGCGATCGGTGAATATAATGGAACCACCGACCCGGATGATCATTTGGGTAAGTTCGACAACACGGCTACCCTTCATCAATACACAGATGGGGTGAAGTGTCGGGTTTTTCTAACCACCCTCTCGGGATCGGCTCAACGGTGGTTTCGGAGATTGCCGGACGGATCTATCTCAAGTTTCAAAGACTTCCGAACGGCCTTCCTCCACCATTTTGCAAACAGTCGGCGCTACCAGAAGACTAGCGTGAGCTTATTCGCCATCAAGCAAGAGCCCAGAGAGTCGCTCAGAGCTTATATCCAGCGATTCAACCAGGTGGCCATGGACATTCCAACGGTCACCTCCGAGACAATGATGAACGCATTTACGCAAGGCCTCGTGGACGGGGACTTCTTCCGCTCGCTCATTCGGAAGCTGCCCTGAGACTACGACCATATGCTGCACCGGGCCAACGAATACATCAATGTGGAGGAAGCTCAAGCAGCCCGAAGGAAGGAAACTCCAACCGAGCGGGCTCCCATTGCCGAGCGGAAGCCGCACACGGCTCATCAGCCACCCAGAGGACCGCGAGCTGAAGCAGCTCGCCCCTGCAACATGTAAGATCCCATGTCATTCAAGAAGTGTCTGCCGTGCGGCCCAAGCCTAAAAAGAAATGGACGCCTATGTTCTGCTCATTCCACCGGACGGACACGCACAATACAAGAGATTGCCGAAGCCTTCCCCTGATCGCTCACCCTATTCCCAGGAGTGGTGGCCATCGATCGTCATCATCCGACAGGCGACAACGCCCTCGTGAAGCCGATCGGATGATATCTGATAGGCGACAAAGACAAACTCCCGAGCGGCACCATACTCCGAGGCGTGAGGACAATCCTCGGAGGTCTAGGGAGCAGCCTAGGCCGTCGGTTCGGGAAGAAGAAAATAGAAACAACACCTCCCGAGGTGAAATCAACATTATTGCTGGCGGGCCGACCGGAAGCAACTCCAATAGGGCAAGGAAGGCGAGCGTCAGACAGCTGCAGATCCATGCGGTCGGCTGCAGCCAGGAAAGGGCGAGCGGACCCGAAATCAGTTTCAGGCCCAAGGACTTGGAGGGAGTCGAAGTGCCACATGACGACGCTCTCCTCATCAAAGCGGTAATAGCCAACTACACTATTCACCGCGTTTTCATTAACACAGGAAGTTCGGTCAATATTATATTCAAAAATGCCTTCGACCAATTGCAAATTGATCGAGCCGAGCTGCTGCCCATGACAATCCCCCTCTATGGGTTTACGGGCGACGAAGTTCTGCCGGTCGGACAGATCCGGCTGGCCATTTCGCTAGGAGAGGAGCCGCTCAGAAGGACGCGGACTGCAAACTTCGTCGTGGTGGACTCTCCGTCGGCATACACGTAATATTGGGACGACCGGCTCTCAGTGAATTCCGAGCGGCCGTCTCCACTTTCCACCAGAAGATCAAGTTCCCGGTCGAAGACAAAGTGGGAGAAGTACGAGGAGATCAACTGGCAGTTCAGCGATGCTACGTCGAGATGGTATGAGCAGAAGCCAATTCTACTCGGAAGGCGCCCCGGATTGAGGTTAAATGCCATAACTAAAAAACCTCCCTCTTTGGTGTATGAAGAAAAAGAGGAAGTACAGATCCATCCGACCCGATCGGAGGCCACCACATTCATTGCGGTCGATCTGGAGGCAAGCCAGAAAGAGGAAGTGATCAAATGCCTCCAGCGAAACTGTGATGTCTTCGTCTGGTCGACACATGAGCTGCCCGGAATTTCGCCGAGTATAGCGCAGCATGAGCTCCACGTCCGACCGGACGCTCGGTCGGTGAAGCAAAGAAAAAGGGATTTCAGCGCTGAGCAGAATGTCATCATCTGAGCGGAGGTTGAGACGCTCCTGGAGGCCGACCACATACGCGAGGTTCAGTTTCCGAGCTGGCTGGCGAACGTTGTACTAGTCTCCAAGCCGGGCAACAAGTGGAGAGTGTGCATCGATTTCCGGGATCTCAACAAAGCGTGCCCGAAGGATTTTTATCCTCTGCCCCGGATCGATCAACTGGTGGACTCCACAGCCAGCTGCGAGTTGATATGCATGCTCGATGCTTATCAAGGATACCATCAAGTACCGCTCGCCCGAGAAGATCAAGAGAAAGTTAGCTTCGTTACAGCCGACGGCACGTACTGCTACAATGTGATGTCGTTCGGACTGAAGAACGCGGAAGCAACTTACCAATGCTTGATAAACAAAGTGTTCAGGGAGCAGATCGGAAGAAATTTGGAAGTATACGTGGATGATATTCTCCTCAAGTCCGTCCGAGCGGACGATCACTTTAAAGACATAGAGGAGACTTTTCGAACGCTGAGGAGGTATGAGGTTAAGCTCAACCCTCAGAAGTGTCTGTTTGGAGCAAAGGGCGGGCGTTTCTTGGGATACATAGTGACCGAGGGGGCATCGAGGCAAATCCCAGCAAAGTGAAAGCACTACAAGATATGCCGCCCCCAAGAAATCTGAGGGAAGTGCAGCGCTTGACCGGTCGGATAACTACTTTGTCCAGATTCATCTCCAAGACTGCCAACCGGAGCCTCCCTTTTTTCAAAATTTTGCGCAAAGCCACTAAGTTTCACTGGGACGAAGAATGCGATCGGGCGTTCGAAGATCTGAAAACATACTTGAACTCTCTTCCTGTGCTAGCCAAGCCAGCTATGGGTGAGCCACTTTGTATCTATTTATCTTCAACTGAGCAAGCAGTCGGCTCGACACTAGTAAGGGCGAGCGGAGAAGAACCTGTATATTTTCTAAGCCATATTTTAAAAGATGCTGAATCTCGCTACACTGGGCTCGAGAAGCTGACTTTTGCTTTGGTCCTCGCCGCTCGACGCCTCCGTCCCTATTTCTTGGCTCATACTATCATCGTCCGGACGAATAGTCCATTGGGAAGAGTGCTGTTGAATCCAGAAGCGTCCGGGCGGCTCATCAAATGGACAACGGAGTTGAGCGAATTTGACATTCAATACCAGCCCTGTTCGGCGATAAAGGCGCAGTCCTTGGCGGATTTTGTCACTGAAGTACAAAGGCCAGAACCCGAAGCCATGTGGAAAATATTTGTGGATGGATCGTCCACTCGGCTCGGAAGCGGGATTGGTATGTTATTACTCTCTCCCCAAGGAGAAAAGATGCACCTATCCGTCCGGCTGGATTACAGAGCCACAAACAACGAAGCAGAGTATGAAGCCCTCATAGCCGGATTGCAGGCCGCCCGGCATGTGGGGCCGGACGGGTGACGTTGCATTCAGACTCTCAATTGGCCGCTCAGCAGCTCTCTGGTACTTTTGAGATTAACAACGCTCGGCTCAAACTCTACGCTGAAGCCTTCGAAAAGCTTAAAGCCAATTTCAGAGAAGTCATTATCCAGAAGATACCCCGAGCGGAAAATCAGGCGACAGATGAGTTAGCCAAACTCGCAAGTTCAATTACGCCAGTCGTCATCCAGCAGCCAATTGAACAAGTATCTTTGGTGGCGCACGTCGACCGGATGGAAGGCCTCGCGTTTCCGAGCGACTAGAGGACAACCATCATAGAGTTTCTGCGCTCGGGTGCTACACCATCCGATCAGGAGGCTGCCCAGCTATTAAGAAGGAGAGCCGGTCGGTTCACGCTTATTGGAGACCAACTCTACAAGAAGGCTTTCTCCCGTCCGCTGTTGAAATGTGTGAGCTTGGAAGACGCGGCATATATCCTCCAAGAAGTGCATCAAGGATCATACGGAGGACATCCGGACGGATGATCACTGGCTAAGAAGATCCTGCTGGCCGGATACTTTTTGCTAACTCTGCAAGCAGACGCCGCTCGTACAGTCGCGACGTGCCTTTCCTGCCAGAAGTATCACAACTTCTCTCACCGACCGGCGGAGGAAATGAAAGCAGCTACCGTATCCTGTCCGTTCGACCAGTGGAGAATGGATATCGTGGGTCCATTTCCTATGGCGACCGGTCAGTGGAAGTTTTTGCTGGTGGCTGTCGACTATTTTTCCAAATGGGTGGAAGCCGAGCCGCTAGCCAAGATCACCGAGCAGATGGTCAAAAAATTTATTTGGCAGCATATAATTTGCCGGTTCAGCATCCCTCGCCGGCTAGTATAAGATAACGGACGACAGTTCATCGGGAAGCAACTCGAAGATTGGTGCAAAAGTTATGGCATTGAACAGCACTTCACTTCCGTGGCGTATCCTCAAAGCAACGGCCAAGCGGAAGTAACCAACAGAGAAATCCTTAGAATTCTTCGAGCCCGACTGGACCACATGGGAGGAAGCTGGGTGGACGAGCTGCCAGGCATTTTATGGGCTATCCGCACGACCCCAAAGGAAGGAACGGGCGTCACGCCTTTCCATTTGGTGTATGGCGGCGAAGCGGTTATTCCGGTCGAAGTCGGCGTCGAGTCCGTCCGGATCCAGAATTATGATGATAATAATAATGCCGAGCGGAGGAACATGGAGCTTGATCTGGTCGATGAAGAGCGGGCCAAGGCGTCCGTCCGGCTGATGGCGTACCGGCAACGGATGAAGCAAAACTACAACCGGCGCGTAATCCCCAGAGCATTCTAAGTAAAGCTGGTCGGCGACGTTGGCAAGCTGGAAGCTCCTTGGACGAGCCCCTTCAAAGTCATCGAGAAGCTCCGCTCGGGTGCTTATTATTTGGAGGATGAAGACGGACGGCGGCTGGACAGACCATGGAGCGCGAATCATCTCCAGCTGTACCGAACTGGATGAGAGGTGCGCTAAATGTAATTTTATATATGTTGTGGGTCGTCCAACTCCTTGTAATGCAGGAAGCAAAATGATAAAAGGATGGCAAATAGCTTCGCCGAACGGCGGTGTCAAAATTAGCCTTAAAGGCCGTCGAGCTCCGACGTTAAAAATCGAGAGTCGAGCCGACGTCTATAAATCTTCCGAGCGGAAGACCGTCGAGCTCCGACGTTAAAAATCGAGAGACGAGCCGGCGTCTATAAATCTCCCGGGCGGAAGACCGTCGAGCTTCGACGTTAAAAATCGAGAGACGAGCCGGCGTCTATAAATCTTCCGAGCGGAAGACCGTCGAGCTCCGACGTTAAAAATCGAGAGACGAGCCAGCGTCTATAAATCTTCCGAGCGGAAGACCGTCGAGCTCCGACGTTAAAAATCGAGAGATGAGTCGGCGTCTATAAATCTCCCGGGCGGAAGACCGTCGAGCTCCGACGTTAAAAATCGAGAGACGAGCTGGCGTCTATAAATCTTCCGAGCGGAAGACCGTCGAGCTCCGACGTTAAAAATCGAGAAACGAGCTGGCGTCTATAAACCCTCCGAGCGGAAGACCGTCGAGCTCCGACGTTAAAAATCGAGAGACGAGCCGGCGTCTATAAATATTCCGAGCGGAAGACCGTCGAGCTCCGATGTTAAAAATCAAGAGACGAACCGGCGTCTATAAACCCTCCGGCCGGAAGACTGTCGAGCTTCGACGTTAAAAATCGAGAGACGAACCGGCGTCTATAAACCCTCCGGCCGGAAGACTGTCGAGCTCCGACGTTAAAAATCGAGAGATGAACCGGCGTCTATAAACCCTCCGACCGGAAGACCGTCGAGCTCCGACGTTAAAAATCGAGAGACGAACCGGCATCTATAAACCTCCCGGCATGCAGACCGTCGAGCTCCGACGTTAAAAATCGAGCGATAAACCGTCGTTTATTAAGCCTCCGGACGGATAGCTGTTCGCATGGTACGACCCGATCGTAAGCGCCGACTCATAACCGTTCCTACTAAGGCAAGAATAAGGCCATCGTACGGCCGAGCGGCCCCCCTTATAAAGAATACTTAGCGTGAAAAAATTATTATGATCGAAGCAAAGGCTACGGATGAATATTGGTCTAGCAAGCAAAAACAGAGTTCATTTACGCCGAACGGCGGCCAGACAAAAGTAGTAATAACAAGAATGTTTGCCCCGAACAACGGGCATACAAAAAGAGGTTCAAATACTCCTCACTCATCAAAATTAAAAAGGACGTCAGGGATAGAGCCCATCATGACAGCTAGATCTTCGGGGGGGACGGACAGCTCGGATGGTAGGTGGCCCTTAGTCTTCAAATAATTAACCGCCACCTTGATAGCCTCTTCAAAGGTTAGGGACAGCTTGTCGCTGAACTTTTCACCAAACTCGTCCGAGCGGATGAAAGCTTTTCGCACTTCAGCCGACCGGCCAGGTTCCCCGTCTTGATATTCTTTGAACGTGGCTTGGGAAGCGTTAAGGGCAGCCTGGAGACCTTTCAAATCCCCTTCAAATTTAGCCTGATCAGCCGAGCGGCTCTCCCGTTCGGTGGACAAGAGGGTGCCCAACTCTTTGACGCGTTGATCTAGTCCCCGATTCTCCACTTTCATAATATCCAGGTCTGAGATGGCCTGAAGCTTCCGGTTAGTCGCGAGCTTTATATCGTGGTCGCACTTCTTGACAACAGCTTCAAGACGAGTCACCTCAGCCGTCAGCTCGGAGGACTTTCACCGCTCGAATTCCAGAAGCTTTTTACTTTTCTCCAGCTCGGCGGATGAATGCCCCTGACGTTCCCCTGACAGCTTAAGCTTTTTCAGCTCATTTTCCAGCTCAACCAGGCGATTGCTAATTGCAATCTGTTCCACCCAGGTCTACACAGAATGAGAGATGCCAAGGGATAATTAAAAAGGAACACCAGAGGAGAAAGAATATACCCCGGTGGCCTGCTGCATATTGATGTCCCCCAACTGACTGGGAGTCATGAGCGCGACACGAATTCGGGCATCCTCCCAAACTTTGGCAAGAGGCCCTGTTAAGGTAATTTGCTGCTTGGGGCTCGTGGGCCGATCGGCCTCCAAAAGTTGTTCCTCGGATGGAAAGCGCAGAATGGTCTTGATCACCTGAGGGCCGCTCAGATCATCCTGGGTCTCAGCTGCCTGGTCAGAAGGTCCCCCAATAGTAGAAAGGTCGCCTAAGCGCCTGAGGCGACGGCGAGTGCGGGGGCGAGAATCAGTCGGCTCCCCTTCGGGGAGCGCCTCAGGCAATCCAAGCTGGGAGGGTGTTCGATCCGAAGAGAGCTCCTCGATGGTCGCCGGAGCTCCTTCTTCTCGATCGGGAGGAATACCACCCCGTTCAGAAAGCTGCTCACCAGAGGGGACCAATGGTGGCGTGGGGTCCGCCCGGCGTCTCTTCCGGGTCCTTAGTGGGGCGTCATCAATAGGAAGAATCTCCTCCCCGACTGGGGCGGATGAAGTAGCGTCACCTGCGGCTTCATGTACGGGTGCTCGAGCGGCTGATATCTCGGGGGCGGACTGTGTCCCTTCAACCCCCGAGCTGGCCGGGACAAGCCCTCGCGCAGCAACCTCCTTTTCAGTAGCTGCCTCAATCTCTGTGACTCTCAGCTTCAGACGTTCGGTAGCCTTAGCGCGCCACATGATCTCAACTGCAGAAAAGAAAAATAAATCAGTTAGAGCAAAGGAGAAAGATAAAGATTAATCCTTACCCATGCTGCAGGGAATGCCAGCCCGAACGGGAGATAGGCCGAACAAGTACATTACTCCCTTAAAGAGTAACTTATCAATGTTGTATCGTTGGCCGACCAGACGGTTAGCTGCATGGAGGTAGGCTGGATCGCTCTTGTATTTGCCGAGCTCTGGTTGGGTCGGCACCGTGGTCTGCCACTTGGTGCGGAAAAGCGGTGGCTCGGGGAAACACACATAGGAAAAGTATTCCTTCCAGTGCTTGTTGGAGCTCGGCATATTGCTAAAAAGAACAAAACCAATCCTAGTTTGGAAAATGAAGGTGCCCCACTCAGATTGTTTCGGATAGTAGAAGTAATGGAAGGTTTTGGGGTCCAGAGGGATGTCGTTCAGCTTGAAAAGAATTATCACCCCGCACAGCAGCCTAATGGAGTTTGGAACAAGTTGGCCGAGCGGGAGGCGGAAGTAATTACATACTTCCAAGATGAAGTGATGTATAGGAAACCGCAGGCCGACCAAAAATTGATCACAAAAAAAGCAAACAGTGCCAGACGGCGGGTTATTGGGCCGGTCGGAAGGAGTGGCTAATATTATTTCAAGGTTAGTGGGGAACTCATAAGTACGAACGAGGCGAAGAGCATCTGTAACGACCCGACTCCTGGGAACTAAGCTGTGAGCCGGATCGCTACCCTAGCTACTGATGCTACTGTGCGGAAACTGGGTAAAATAAAATTTTACTAGTTGACTCTATTAAACTGACAACTGGTACACCCATGCTGTTATAAGGAAGGGTTCAAGACCTTTCCGGTTGGGGTATATGTGCTGAGGAGGATATTTGACCTCCCATCTGAGCTAGAACTCGAATCTAACTTCCCAGCTAGCTACTGTTCGATCCACGGATCGATCAAACTTGCCCTGCTTCTGTGCCCTTCTGGATCGGACTGCGGACCGATCCAGCAGAGACTGGATCGGTCGGCCAGACCGATCCAGGCACCTGGAGACGCTGGGATACCTTCTGTTCGATGCTGGATCGGTCGGCTGACCGATCCAAGGAGATACAGTAGGCTACTGTACCCATCTGGATCGGTCGGCTGACCGATCCAGGAGAAGGAATGGCACTGGATCGGTCTGCTGACCGATCCAGGTTCTGATAGTCTGAAACGAAATCAGAATTTCTGATTTCCAGCACTGATTCGTGCCAAAACCTCACACTACCACTATCTAATGCATAATAAACATTCTAGCAACATGTAATAACAATTCTAAACTTAAGCTAAAGCAAGGTTTACTAGTTCATGGCATTTTAACAACTTAAAGTGCATGAAGGTATGAATTTCTAAAAGTTCTAATTACTTAAAACATGAAACTGAACTAATAAACTGAAAAGTGCTAAAGTAAATGCTAAATCCCCAAAGGGTCTTTTATTCCAGTTCCTTCCACACACATCCTCATCTGCATTGACCTCCAGCCTCCACTGCTAATCCATTTTCCTTTTTCCTGTATCTGCAGTATAAGGAAAATAGTATCTGTAAGCTTTAAGCTTAGTAAGAAACCATCTACCTCACAAAAACATGCAACGATGCATTTCATGACTTTTAAAACATGCTATTTGAAAACCGAGCTAAGCATGACAACATGGCATGGTATATAAAAGCATAAACTGGAACTGAAACATGGCATAGCATATAAATTAAACATGCTTTAAACTGAACATGGCATACTTATAAACTGAGCATGAAACTGAACTAGTCATGCATATATCATATAAATAGAACCTGAACTGAACTGAAAGCTAAATTAGTGTTCTCATCACTGGTTTCAAATTTGAAAACTATACATATAATAGATGAAAATACTAAACATGCTGCTGGGGCCCTGGCAACTGTACCTACTGTGCGCGCATCCCTACGAGACCCGGGATTGCAAGTTCCGAATCCAGCAGGGTTACTATGTTATCTGAACCTAGGGACGACTGTGGGAGTCCAGCCCATGGATATCTGATCCAAGTACAGTGCCAACTGAATAAAAGTAAAATACTGAATACTGTTTTATTTTACTTTGTTGTTCTAGGTTATCTGAACCTAGAGCTAGGTTATCTGAACCTAGAGGCTACTGTGGGAGCCCACCCAATGGATATCTGATCCATTTAGCTGTAATAATTAATAATAAGCTGAATAAAATGTTTCTAATATATTTTACATGCTGTTAGGACGCCTACTGGTGCATCCTTCTGAACTGGGCATTCTACCGAATGCTTGGTGTGCACTAAAAGCACACCCTAAAACTGAAAACTATAGAACTACTGAACTAATGCCAAAACTAACAAGCGAGAGCAATTATACTGCAGGTGAGGGGTTTCTTACCTCAATCGCAAGGTTTTCTTACGATTCTATCCGCTAGGTTTTCCGGAAAACTGCTCCGTTCGACGAACCGCTTACGTCCTCGCGTTCCTCTCGCGGAGAAGAACCTTTTTCGTGTTGGAGTCGTCGCTGGAAGATGTTCCCTTGCCCCTTGGCTTGGTGTGCCGTGCGTGAGGAAGAGAAGAAGAAGAGAGGTGCGGCGGTTTTAGGTTTCGGGTGAGGAAAAACTACGGTGAGAAATAATCTAAAACTTCTCACTTAAATCCTTATTTATATTTACTAATTAATTCATCCAAAAATCAATTATAAATATAATTGATTCCCTCTTCTTTCAGCACAGCCCTGCTGGGTTCAACTGGTTACTAGCATTATCCCTTACACCATAGGTCTCGGGTTCGATTCCCGCCTAAGCTATTTTGCGGTTCTAATTATTTTTGCTACTTCCGCTACTCGGAAAAATTCCGGAAAAATATCTAAAAATTCCAGAAAAATCATAGAATAATTCTAATGCAAGTTTGAGAATTTTCGGGCGTTGCAGCATCTTCCTCGTCAAACTGGCTCTCCATGGTCATGTACCAAAGACCAGGAGCGCCGGTGGTCGGCTGGGAAGTGCTCGCCATGGTCGGGATTAAAGAGGATATCGAAGACAGAAAAGGGAAGAGAGAGCAAGCGGGGAAGGATGATGACAAGATGAAAAGGACAGTTAACGAAAAATGCAACGTAAAGATGAAGTGAAGGATGAGGGAGGCTTACGAACAAGAGAATGATCGAAGGGGCTGTTAGGTCACCGGAGAGCCGAAAGACGAGGTCGTCGGAGTAAAGAAAGCAGCAAGGCTCCTAAACGCAAGGGAGCAGAAATGCGGCGGAGAGAAGAATCGAAAGCTTTATAGTGTTGGCCCCTAATGGCCTCAGCCGTCAGATTCAGGTCGCAAGAAACGAAGCTGTCATCGAGCCGTTCATTTCAAACGGAGGTTGTCCCATCGGAGGTAACGCCATCGCCGTACGCTGACGACTGCGGGAACGCCATGTGTCAGCAGGACACAGGGCGCATTTAATGAACGCCCATTACCGCGCGCAGCGCGCGTGCTTGGCGTTAATGGAGAAGATTTGGCACGAATTCCGAGGGGATACCGAAAGCGTCAACATTGACCATCCGTCCATTGGTAGAGCCGAACAGGCATAATGAAGAGTGTGAGCCGAGCGGATGAGCATTCCCGGGGCCGGCCTAGCGGCCGTTACTCAATCAGACCGACAGTCCAGTCAGTCGGACTTTGACGCCTCCTTCGACTAGACTTGAGGGGGAGGCAAGTGATCCGGTGGTAAGGCCGGGGGGCCCTCATGAGGGAAAGGTCAACGACACGTGGAGGTCAACAGTCAAAGGGGGGTCAACCCCATCGGCTCGACGAGCGGGCGGGACATGCCGATCACTAGGCAATGACCTTTATCCGAGAGAACAACCATCTGGCCGAGAGTCCAGATTTCCAATGAAGAAGATCATATGGCCGAGCGGATAGTCCGCTCGGCTGGGGTGGAAGGCAAGAGTAAAGGCCGAGCGGTCTGCCCGCTCGGCCAGGGTGCCAGGCTATGAGAGCTGAGCAGGCGACGACCCTGAACCTTCCCGGACGGACGACCACCTACGCCAGATCAAAGGCGAATGTTCTGGCTGAGCGGCTTGATGGTTGATCCGGGAAGAGGAAGTCAAAAAGTGTGGGACGGTGGGGACGTCATCTTAGTAACCCCTGTTGCTGACAACAGACATGTTCGAGGACCAGGCCATACTCAGTATCGTACGACAAAGGGTTCTGCTGTCCCATCAGGGAGACGCTCAGACTGTAGCAGTATGGCGTCAGACATGCTCTTCTGACAAGCCCATGCTGCGGTATGATATAGGACACGTGTACACCTCGATTTGTGTGCACCAAACTTTCATAGCTCTATATAAGAGCCCTTAGACTTCACCGGAGGTATGAAATCTTCAATCCTTGGAGCCACTTTCTTGTTTTTCCCTCACCTGACTTGAGCGTCGGAGGGTCGTCGCCGGGAACCCTTTCCCGGCTCGACTTCTTTGCAAGTTCATCGGAGCTCCATACGGTCAGTCAGATAGCCACGTCATCGGTTGGGAAAGCGCCACGTGCCCAGCGTCCATCGATTCAGCATTCGGACAGGATCAAGTACATTAAATTAGAATTTAGTATACTTTCTATTAAATTGAGCACGACGCTTTTTCCACTTTAATTAGATGAAAAATATATTAGATTTTTTTTTAAATGATACTCAATTAGATAGAAAATATACTAGATTTTCTTTGAATTGTGATGAATTTAGAAGAAATTATATTAAGTATGAAAAAAAGTTCAATTTGATAGAAAATATACTGGAATCTAGTTTTAAGTGTTGAATTTAAGAGAATTATATTTATTTTTAGATGTTTTATACTTAAAAAAATATGGGGCTATTTTTGATAGAAATATACTAGATTCTTATTTAAAGTGCTGAATTTTGATAGAAATATATTGGATTATAATTTAAAGTGCTGAATTTAAGAGGAATTATACTCATTTTTGGACTTTTTATACCTAAAAAATCTGAAGGATAATTAGGTAATGATATTTGCATGAGAGAGTTGAAGCAAATGAAAATGTAGGGAGTGAAAACAAAGTTTTTTAGACATAGGGATTGCATGCAAAGTTAAAGTTATGATTAAGAATTTTTCTCTAATTTATCGAAAAAATAACAGGATTTTTTAAATAGAAATTTTAATTAATTTATTCTTTACCAAAAATAACGGGATATTTTTAATGGAATTTTTAATTAAACTATTCTTTACCAAAGTAACGAATCTTTTTAGTATTAACTATCTTAATATAAGATTTTTCTAGACAAATAAATATTTTTTTAAGTTATGAATAAATTCCAAAAAGAGAAGTTATAACCATGAGTTTCCCTTCGTTATAAATTGAAGTCCTAATTCGTATAACTGATATTTCATCGTCATAAAATTTTAAACATGATTAAATGCTATGAATTTAGGTATGATTTATACATGTTATTTATTTATTGATATGATATTTATGGCGATATATATAATGATTATTTCTTGATGGATACAAGTACAAGCGTGAACATATATACCTCACGCCGTTATTTTAGCACAGTCTGTGTTCTTCTCCATGACGATAGAAACGTGTCGAATTAGATCCTTGAAAATCTTATTGTCTTTTATATATTTATATATACTCATGCATCATGTCGATCAAGGGCAGAAGGTGACTCTGTAGTTGGTGCCGCCAGGGCAGGTAAACGTGCTGGTCTGATCGTCCTGCGGGTAGCTGTAGGCGTCCGGGCACCGCGTCTTGAAGAACCTTGAAAAATCCGTGGGCCCGCAAGGCCCATTGTTGCAGCAGTACTGCTGCGTCCCGAACACGGTGCAGGGGTCGTTGCAGCCCCCCGGCGCCCTCAGCTGCGCCGGGCACTCCCCCACGATGTTGGCGGCGCACCGGATCCCTCGGCACCCGCCGGTGGTGGGGCTGAAGTCTATCCCCACGTTGTAGCCGGCCACGTTGGAGATGTCGATGAAGTCGAGGTTGTTGAACTGGTTAAGGGAGAACTCGGCGAGGGTGTTGGGCGCCCGGCCGTAGCCCTGGCACCGCAGCATCCCGCAGTCGCCGGTCTGGCAGCCTCTGCCGTCGGAGGAGCACCCAGTGCGGGCCCATATGCGGCCGCCAGTGGAGCCGGCGTTGATGTTGACGGCCCAGGACTGTCCCGGGTTCAGCTGGTTACCGCTGCCTGTCTGGGGGCCGGTGGTGGCCCATGCGGCCCAAACGGTGAAAGAGCAGCTGTTGACGATCTGGAAGGTGGCGGCGTTGGCGGAGAGAGGGAGGAGGAAGAGGAAGAAACAGAGCAGGGCGTTGATTGATGTAGCCATTGTGGACTACGTAGTCTATCGCTCAAGCTTGTGGTACTTCACTGTGGCAATGGGGAATTTATAGAGATGGCACTGGCAATTAATATATTAATTTATCAATTTATTAATAAATGAATAAAATTTAAAGAAATTATTATAAAAAGAATTAAATACTAAACATTGACTCAAGAAAGACTTGTAAATGCGGGGGGAAAAAAAATCAAAGGGAATATGGAAGAGAAATAGATTTGTGGAAAATAAGAGAAATTGTGATGGCCACGTTTGGATATTTGGATAGATATCGAGAGGCGGTTCCTCTCGTGATGGAAAAATACGAGATTTTTCAATCGGCATAGTACAATTTCAGGATTATATATATATGCATAGCCTTGATCTTCCAGATTTTTGAAGGAGACAATTGTTTGCAAGTAGCAACTACTAGTCATAGCTAAATATGTGACATACATTGAAAGATAATTAAGTTTTATTTATTTATTTATGTTTTAACAAAAACATAAAAAAGAAAACTTAATTATCAGCTTTATATATAGGCCTATGGATCATGCTCGACCAGTACCTGTCTTGGATCATGCTCGACCAGTACCTGTCTTGGATCATGCTCGACCAGTACCTGTCTTGGTCCGGACACGTTCCTTTTAAGTCGGGCCGGCCCGGATACACTGCCCGTATCATACTTAATAATTATTGGGTTTTAAGTTGCTCCAAGACAGTCTCCATGGATTATAGGTTTAAGTCAAGATGGAAATTCGTACGTTTTAAATTGAAATTCATAGTTCCTGAAAGAAGGATATATCAAATTTGCGGAATCGAATAGTTTACTCTTACAAACCTGAAAAAAAAAAAAAAAGAATGGACAAAGAGAGAGACAAATGCGAGAGTCTGACTCAGCTTTGAGTAAGAAAGGTATATCCCGTGAACAAGATGAATACAAGAGCATCCATAATTGAGAATATTTCTTTTAAGTATTTATAATCTTTATTTTCACATCATTTTTTAAATATATTACTATTCAAATATCTTAAATTATACAATAAAATATCTTACCATTTAAATATTTATGGGGCTCATCATCAAATATCTCACTCTTAAATATCTCTAATTTCACAATCAAATATCTCTCGAATATTTATTTTACATTCAAATAAAATTAATATATATTTTTAATATACTTGATCTATCATTTATTTATTCATAAATATTTCTTTGGACAATTATTCAATATAATTATTTTAATATTAATATTTTATTTAAACGAACATAATACAACATCGGGCGTACACATTTAAAAAAAAATCACAACATACGAGTTCAAATATTTCACAAAATCGAGTTCATATATAATAAATTAGTTATTTACTCATCACAATGACATATTTCCCAGATGTGTTCAACCAAATCATGATGCAGCTGATGATACACCTGAATATCACGTAACTCAAAATTTCTTCGAATGCATTCAGTAAATTCACTGGTTGAGCCATGATTCACTATGATAGTATCTTGTTCTTTGCGATCCCAAATCGATATTGCATGACTTTCATTCTCCACAATCATGTTGTTTAAAATAATACACGTATACATGATTTCTTTACATTTATCCATAAACCAATGTCATCCTGGACCTCTTATAATTGCCTAACGAGCTTGGAGTACCCCAAATGCCCGCTCGACATCTTTTCTTGAAGCCTCTTGTCTTTTCTTAAATTTCATTCTTTTCGGATCCTGAAGACAAGAAAAACTCTTAACGAAAGTGGCTCATTCCGGATATATACCATCTGTTAGGTATTACCCTTTTGTATATTGTGTACTGTTCATAATAAAGTTAACTTCCGGTGCATTTCCTTTCAAGACATCATTAAAAATAGGTGATTCATTAAGCACATTGATGTTATTGCGAGATCCAACAACTCCAAAAAATGCATGTCATATCCACAAATCGACAGATGTGACTGCCTCAAGCACAATTATTGGATAGTCATGATCGCCTCGTATGTACTATGCTCTCCACACAACCGGACAATTTTTTCAGGTCCAATGCATGCAATCAAGACTTCCTAACATCCCAGGGAAACCATACTTTTGTTCGTGCATTTCAAGCAAACGAGTGATGTCAGTTGCATTGGTTTTCTTAAGTACTCACCTCTAGATATTTGTATCACGCATTGGCAAAAGTTATACAAGCATTTGAGGGCAGTTGTTTCACCCATTCGTAGGTACTCATCAAATTGGTTAGCGGAACCTTCATAAGCCAGTTGACGGATAGCTGCCGTGCATTTTTGAAGCGGCAACAAATATTTTCTCCTTGCTGCATCTTCCCTCTATTTAAAAAATCCACTAAGATGATTTTTCAAATCAGTGACTATGCGCAAAAATAACTCTTTTCTCATTCGGAATCATGTTTGGAACATACCATCGGTATACACCGGCTTAACACATAAATAATCATTGACAAGTTGAGTGTGTCCAGCTACACGTTCTCTGTTAATTGTCATTCTTCTTTGTGTAGTCCCATGATAATCTTATACGAATTCAGCAACTCTAAATTGATTGCGCACTACCATCATGAATAGCAATTCATCGGGATCTAATATTGTAGGGCTCGTTGTGTCTTCAAGAATATTATGATGAACTTGAGAACTTTATTCACTAAAAATTTCGTCGATATTTAAAGAGTTGAACAAATTCCTAGAATAATGACCGGAATTGTTATTCACTTCTCTCTAAAGAGTTGAACAAATCCCTAGATCTAATATTGTAAGGCTCGTTGTGTCTTCAAGAATATTATGATGGACTTGAGAACTTTATTCACTAAAATTTTCGTCGATATTTAAAAAGTTGAACAAATCCCTTGAATAATCATCGGAATTGTTATTCACTTCTCTCTAAAGTTTTGATATACAATGAGTGTGAAATTGATGGTAATAAATAAAATGAATGATATATATATAAGGGAAAAAATGAATGTTGCCCAATGTTCGAAAACAATGAACGTTGATTAAAGTTCGTTATTTTTCTAATGTTCATTTTTTATTTTTTTTTTCTTCCTATTTTTGATTTTTTTCCCAATGCTTGTTTTTTTTATGGTTTGCTTTTAATTTAATTAAATTAAAAAAAAATTGATAAACGATCATTTTGATGGTCCCACAAGAGAGAAATCACCTTCCATAAATTTCTATTCACTCAAGAAATATCCTCTTTTGAGAGCGTCTCTAATAGAGGATATTTGCAGAGGATATTTTTCTAAATATCTTCATTCTCAAATATCCTCTATTGGAGGGGGATATTTTTTGGGTGAATAAAAATCACCAGACACAAGTTTATGTTCGATGATTTCTCTCTTGAAACTTGTGCCCGGTGATTTCTTTATTGTGGGGCTCACCTAAATGGTGGGCTATTCTTTTTTTTAATTTAATTAAACTATAAAAAACAAACAAACGTTTAAAAAATGAAATCCAACGTTTGAAAAAAAAAGCATTGAAAAAAATATCAAAACTAGGAACATTGAAAAAATAAATAAAAAATTGAACACTGTATATGAGTTTTTTTAATTGTTTTTGTTTTTTTTAATTATTTGTTTATGAATTAAAAAATAATTGAAAAAAATAAAAAATAAAATATTTTTTTAAGAGTTTATTTCTAGGGTTCAGGCTTTGGTTATAGTGTTAAAGCTATTTTTTTTTTTTAGATTTTACCTCTGGGGTTTAGGCTTTCCAATTAAGTTATAGTGTTTGGTTTTAAAAAAAATTTAAAATAAAATTAATTTAAGCATTTATTGAGTATTGTAATATGTTAAGGGGATATATTAAGGTATTAAAAATTTATATAAGGAAATGTTAAATTTTTTAATTGATTTTTTAAATTTAAAATATTAAAAAAATCAAAAAAAAAAACTGAGCGATCTCCTGCACGCGCGCACAGTTGCGCACTGTGCGAGCGCGCAGGAGATCAAAACTCTATATATATATATATATCATTCATTTTATTTATTTTCATCAAATTCCATACTGACTACATACCAACAATTTAGAGAGAAATTGATAGTAATTCTGGTCATTATTCTAGAAATTTGTTCATCTTTTCAAATATCGACAAAAATTCTAATGAAGAAAGTTCTCAAGTTCATCGTAATATTTCCGAATACACAACGAGTCCTACAATATTAGATCCTGGTGAAGCGTTATTCATGATGGTTGTGCGAAATCAATTTAAAGTGGCTGAATTCATGCAAAATTATCATGGGAGTACACAAAAAAGAATGACAATTAACAAAGAATGTGTAGCTGGATACACTTAACTTGTCAATGATTATTTTTGTGTTGAGCCGGTATATACCGATGATATGTTCTGAAGACGATTCAGAATGAGAAAATAGTTATTTTCGCACATAGTCACTAATTTGGAAAAATCATCCTAGTGGATTTTTAAATGGAGAGAAGATGCAATAAGGAGAAAAGGTCTGTCGCCGCTTTAAAAATGCACGGCAGCTATCCATCAACTGGCTTATAGAGGTTTCGCCGACCAATTTGATGAGTACTTGTGAATGGGTGAAACAACTGTCCTCGAATGCTTGTCCAACTTTTGTTAATGCGTGATACAAATATACGGAGGTGAGTACTTAAGAAAATCCAATGCAACTGACATCACTCGTTTGCTTAAAATGCATGAACAAAAAAGCATGGTTTCCTTGGGATGTTAGGAAGTCTTGATTGCATGCATTGAGGTTGGAAAAAATGTTTGATTGCGTAGAGGGCACAGTACACACGAGGCGATCATGGCTATCCAACAATTGTGCTTGAGGTAGTCGCATCTATCGATTTGTGGATATGACATGCATTTTTTAAAGTTGCTGGATCTCGTAATGACATTAATGTGCTTAATGAATTACCTATTGTTAATGACATCTTGAAAGGAAATGCATCGGAAGTTAATTTTATTGTGAACGGTACACAATATACAAAAGGGTACTACCTAACAGATGGTATATATCCAGAATGGGCCACTTTCGTCAAGAGTTTTTCCTGCCCTCAAGATCCGAAAAGAATGAAATTTAAGGAAAGACAAGAAGCTGCAAGAAAAGATGTCGAGCGGACATTTGGGGCACTCCAAGCTTGTTAGGCAATTATAAGAGGTCCAGGGCGACATTGGTTTATGAATAAATACAAAGAAATCATGTATACGTGCATTATTTTACACAACATAATTGTGGAGGACGAAGGTTATGCAATATCGATTTGGGATCGTGAAGAACAAGATACTATCACAGTGAATCATGACTCAACCGGTGAATTTGCTGAATACATTCGAAGAAATTTTGAGTTACATGATGTTTAGGTGCATCGTCAGCTTCGTCATGATTTAGTTGAACACATCTAGGAAACATGCTATCGTGATAAGTAAATAGCTAATTTATTATATATGAAATATTTAGTTATTAAATTTCAATTTTGTAAAATATTTGAACTCGTATGTCGTAAATGTTGTATGTTATATTGTTTTCATTTAAATAAATATTAATATTAAAATCATTATATTGAATAATTGTCCAAACAAATTATTGATGAATAAATGATAGACTAAATATATTAAAAATATATATTAATTTTATTTAAATATAAAATTAGGTGTAAATTAATAAAAATTAAAATGGTAATGAGACCTATACATATTTGATTGGTGAGATATTTAATTGTGAAGTTGAGGATATTTGAGAGTAAGATATTTGATGGGTGTGATCAATAAATATTTGGATGGTGAAATATTTAATTGTAAGATTTAAGATATTTGAATAGTAGAATATTTGAAGAGATGTGAAAGTAAAGATCACAAATATTTGAGATAAATATTCTCAACCATTGTGGATGTCTGGGATATTTAAGAATAAAAATATTTAGAGAAATATTCCCTCTAAATAATTTCATTGGAGTGGTCTACAGGCCGATCTGCCGTGGACTCGACTTTGACTTTTCCACGAAGAGTTCTTGATGTGTCATCTGCTCCATGTACGAATTTATGCTAACACCATCACACTGTTCTCTTCTTCTTCCTTCCATTCCATGGCGGCAAAGGCTCTTCATTAAGATCTGTAGTACTTCACCGGCGGCGAGAATTAGGGCATGTGACGACGGCTGGTACGATACGGCTGATAGAGTCCGCCATGATGACGGGGACGACGACGTCGATTATGTAACTCCAGCTGCTTAATTATTTCGACGTACTCACGTACGTCAGGGAAACGCTGAAATATAACAGGAGGTCATTGCCATTATAAGCAAAATATCAATGATATGTGTTTGCCATTATCCAACTCTTTAATTACATCCACGTGCGTTTTTGACCGAGCAGTCGATCGGTAATTAAGCATGAAACTTATTTTATTTTATTGAATCTAAGCATTCAACTTATTAGTCAACTCTGCAGATGAAATGTAGCTGTATGTTTGTAATTAATATCTCGATTGCCGACCTCAAGAGAAATCAAACTCCCTTTGAGTTTTGGCCGAGCGGGATTCATAAGTAAAAATCAAATGTCAAAACCTTTTAGTTTGGAAGGAATAAGATAAGAACGATCACATACAGAAAAATTAATATTAAAATATATTTTATCCTGTGAATAAACTGAGAAACTCTTGATTCTGGTAAAAGTTTAGAGACAAAACAAGAGATTGCCACGAAGAAAATGTACATTTACACATGCATGTGCATGCATGAAGCTGCATGTTGAACTATGTATCTGTACTAAACTGCTATGCTTTAACACTTCAGGCCAAATTTTTTGGGACTTGTGAAATGAACGACGTCATCAGAGGAATAAAGGAAGGAGTTCATCTTTAGTTGTCCGAAATTAATCGTGCAGGAAATTTAGTAAAAAAATTTGTTTGTCCTGGCCTCTATTTTGGTTTTCGTACACCTACACATCTTCCAATTGCCATCCATCAATTGAATTTTGGATCCATCCATTTCTGAGTTCTGTATTTTTTTTTTCTTTTCACTTTCTTTTAATTCGTCTACTTCATCAGACAACAAACACACGTTTTGTGATCATGAAACATGCTTCAAGGCATCTGACCTTGCCATCTTAAATGCCTTCCAATCTATCAACAAATAGGCAATTCAGTCAACGAAAAACATTTATGATACGGACGCTGCTAGATTTTGAGCTCTTTCTAAATTTGGTTTCCGATTTCGCGTTTTGTGATTAGTAAACAGAGCATCTTCAACTGTCAGAAGATTTCATTTTCTTTATTTTAAAGAAGAAGACTTCTGTTCGGTCAGTATTCTTGTTTAGAAAAGGAAGGAATCTTGAATGATATTTATGAAACCATAGCGTGAGACCATAAAAAAGTAAATTCTTTGTGAAAAGGATGAAAAGTTAAAATCTCCACCTTGACTTTGGTTTTGTCGCACTTCATTGTCATCTCTAAACGATTAGCTTGATATGTTGTAAGCATTTTTGGAAAGGTTTATGATGTTTAACCTCCCAAAATAATAATTTTGGATCTTGTCCAGTAGTCCGCCCTTGGTTTTAAAGGTAAGACCCACTCACACATGCTCTGCATATGACAACACAATAAGTGTAACATGGCCGCATTGCTCATCTCCATCACAGACAGCCACAACTTCTTCCCCACTGTATCACCACCATAAAAGGGATCACTGCTTCCCAACAATCTTTTTCTAAAACAGTCGTGTTCTTCGTAGTTTAAAGTTTTAAAGAGCAAGGTGAGTGTTTCCATTTAAAATTCCCTTTTAAGAATCTTAATTTTCTTTTTTGTAGTGGAAGATTGATGTTCTCTGAGAAAAAATAGTTTGAATTCCATTTCATGCTGGTGCAACTTCTCCCTGCTCGTCGAAATGTCCATTCAGATTCAATTATCAGACTTCTCACATGATTATATTTTTCTTTTCAGTGTCTTATAGAATTATGTTGATTTCTTCTTTGAAAATATAGATAAACTCGAAGCGATGAACCAATTTGATCCTGAATGGAAGTTAGAAGAGGATGGCTTCCCACATAATCTGGGGTCAGTGTTTGTTTTCCTCAATGCTTCTCTATTGTTGCTATAAATTGCATAGGTTGAAGTAAACTTTGACATGCATTAACCATGAACTTCGCTTCTTATTTCTATTGCGGTGGCGTAGACAAAATACCGAGCTTGTAGAATTACTATGGCAAGATGGGCACTTGGTTATGCACAGCCATAACAATCGCAAAATCTCCATGAGTGGCAGTGAGTTTAAACCAATACAAGAGCATGAGGACTCCATGAACTTGATTCAAGACGAAGAGACTGTGTCATGGCTTCAAAATCCTGTGGAAAATTTGTCGGAAAAAGAATTCTGTCCGGAGTTCTTCTCCGAAATGGCAGATACCAACGCAGTATGCCCGGAAAAGATCAACACGGCAGCTAGAGATGGAAATGGCTTTGCATCATCTGCTCCTGAACATTCTGCCCAGCACGAGGGGAATATGCTGCCTCCTAAACCAGGTTATAAACAAGAGCCCCCCTGCAAAAATGGTAGTGGACTAAACTGTTTCCATTTTCCAGAGTTACTAAGACAAAAGTCGAGTGAGAAAGGATCCATTGGCCTGTCGACGGTAGGGAGTCAGATGTCTACAACTCCAATGACGGGAATTGGATCCAACACAGACGGAAGTAGTCAAATTCATGGACAGGGCGATCTTAGGAGTGTTGTTGTTGATACTGCAGAGGGGTCGAAGGATGTTGCTAGTAGTTGTTTTCAATCAGAAAGTGGGCAAAAACATTATCCTTCATCATCAGGAACATCTGGTTCTAGCTTTAAATGCCATACAGAAGTTCAGCATGCAAAGATCGATTGTAAAAAGAGGAAGAAAGGACTATATGTTGGTTATTTGGAAGATCAATGTAAGGTAAACCTTAACTAACTTAATTGTTCTTGTCTCACCCTCCATTGTAGTTACTTGCATGATTTCTGAGGAACCCAAGTTAAATTTTTAATCAGTCTTCAATCAAACGTTTGGCAGGATATAGAGGATTCATTTGATGCAAAGAAGCAACGCAGAAGCCGTGCTGCTGAAGTCCACAACCTATCTGAGAGAGTAAGGATTGAATCTTGATCGATGATGAACCACTGAAATGTATTAAAGTAGTCGTCTCTGTATATTTGTGATTTGCATGTACATTCCCCAGCCTTAGGTTTTGATTTCATGCAGAGAAGAAGGGATAGAATAAATGAGAAGATGAAGGCACTTCAAGAACTGATACCTCATAGCAATAAAGTATAATGTGCAAAATTAAAACTATATTCTAAAATACTTATGAATGTAAGATCTAATAGCTCTGTTCTTTGTCATTCACATTTCTCAGACAGACAAGGCATCAATGTTAGATGATGCAATTGAATACATGAAGTCTCTCAAACTACAAATGCAGGTCTGGCAATGAAGTGTCTTTTAATTTCATACTTGATGATTGTATCGAGTAATCTACTTCTTAATACGCGACAGAAGATGTGGATAGGAAGTGGCATGGCACAGATGATGTTTCCAGGTGCTCAACAATATATGGCTCATGCTTCAGTTCTTTCAATGCATCATCCATTTCAACTGCCAACTGTTCCAGTAGCTCATCATCAATCTGTAGGGTTACCTACTGCCACAAACCAATCAATCTTTTGCTATCCACCAGCCTCGCATGCAGTAAATATGGGAAGCCTGATACAAACTGGCCATCCTCAACAATTTCAGGCCTCGTATCACGGCTTTCATCACCTTCAACCTCATTCACAGGTCTGTATCTTAGTCCTCACACTGCTTGACCTTTATATCTTTTGTGATAGAAAACTGACATAATCAAATGCAGGAGATGAACATATGTGCTTTTGGATCCAACCTCGTGCAGCAAAGTCAGTTAGAGAATCAAAATCTCACTCAATGTGGCCCTGAACAAGGTCCTTGTGAGAAGAATACCAATTGCAGTAAATTTGGTAAGCATTCCACCAGCAGGGAAAAAAAATACTCTAAATTTTAATTAGGTATTGTCGATTAGTATGAAAATTTGCAAATGAAACAAAAACAAACAAAAAACTCATTGATCTGCCTCCTCTTCCTCATATCATCACATCAGATATTGACAGTATTTTTCTTTAATGTATCAGGTTGATGAACAACTTCATTTCTGGTGGTTAGGATGATAAACAGCTTTCTATTTAGATCAAAAACACTGCTAGAACATTGATGCAGTTAATTTTGCTGTTCAAAAATAAACTGCATCATCAGATTTTGACATCGGTGACAAATCAAATTCAGAAATAGAAAGAGATTTTGATACATTTCGTCTTCAGTTGCTTCCTGGTAGTAGTTATGCAATATGTTGAAGCAAGCATCTCTCATGTGTCCAACAAATGTGGAAATTGGATATATCTTTATGTTAAGCTACAAATCTGTTCTTGTTGCAATGTGATGAAACCATGAATGATTCTTTCTTCAACTCAAAATATCAACGCCGTTGTTTAGTTCATTGAGGAATGTCGAGACAATCTAAGTTTATTCATCAGTGAAATTCTACTTTCACAAGATGAAGTCATAAAAACTGCCATAACTTTCAACTTATAGTAAGCCAGAGGACTCCAAAGTTTAAATAATGGTTCTGCCTCATATCTTGTCTCCATTGACAGCTTACATATAGATTGAACAGTGCACACATTGACTTCGACTCCAAAAATGGTAGGGCCATGCGGTAAGCAGATAAGATCTCTGAGGATAAACAATAGGAGGAGGAGGACAAGAGACTGAGAAGTTCCCCATAAAGAATATAATCATAGTTGGAATTTCTTCACTAAATTCTCTCTGCAAAATAACATTATGTGATTCCCTTGTCTTTTATTGATGTTGGAACTACTTGGAAGAAGGCCACTGCTCATAGCTAATTGTTTAAAATTATTTGTTCTCCCATTGTGACTTTTAGTTCTCTATATCTTGATTTTCCATTAGATTATTTTTTACTTGGTCCTCCTTTGGGAAATCATAGAATATATAAAGTATATGAATTAAAAACACAGTTTGTGAGCTTTGGTCCTCGTATCATTTTGTTAATTGGAATCAGTATCTCCTTTGTCATTCTTAAACATTGCTTGTTCTTCAACAATTTTGACCAAATTTACAGCCATCTGATCTGAATCACGTGATTAAAAACTAGTGCTATAGATCATACATCTATCAAACTCAAAATCAAATCCATGGAAGAAACCACAGCTTCAAGGTTGACTCTACAAAGATTTGTCAAATGACTGAAAATATTCAGACCCAAGTGAATTGAAATAGTCAAACCACTATTTTTAAAATAATCATATAACCAGTTAAGGCAACTACTATAAAATTATCAAAAGAAGATCATATATATCCAAGTAAGAACATTCCAATAACCATCATACATCAATTCACAAAGCTTTGCTTTCTTTGAGGACATGGAGCTTTCAAGGCAAGCAATTCTCATGATACTGATGATAATTAAAGATTTTTTTTCAGAGAAAAAGAAGGGAAAAAAATTGAAAAGAGAAAAGATATAGGCCCAAAACAAGGAATTGATGCCAACACTTAAAGGTGTAAAATAAAGAAGAATGAAATGGAATCTTCAAGCATTCAAGGTCATGATCTGAATTTTCTATGGAAAGTTATGAAAGCAGAGGATCTGAACATCTACCAATAATCATTATTTACATTGACAAAATGATATCTTCAGTTTATGTGTTCCATTTCACTTTCAATCAACCTAAACTGAACATTATTTACCTCAAACCTCAATCAATATCAAAGGACCGCATCAAATTCAATTGATGCTTGTTCTTGAAAAAGAGTATTGTTTGACAAAGGTAAGGTTGTATGAACTAAATATTATTCTCATGAATGCAAATTTTTATACTGTATTTTAAAGTTTTAAGTGTGCATGGTTTTTTATTATATATGATTAAGTACACATTATGCTGTCACTATTAAGTACACATTCTTATTTCAGCCACTATGTTGCACAAGTAATTCAAATGAACATAATAGACTGTAGACACATATTGTATGAAGTACCGTTCCATGTAAGAGACATGATCACAGAGCATTAATGCAAGTGGTCACAAACTGATTACAAACACTATGGAAGTGGCCACAAAGTAAGTGGTACATGCATGCATTTTTAGTGACCACCATTTTCTTACCTTATTTCTCAAGAAAACTACACAACTATCTAGTTATATAGTTAATACAGTTACGGGACCTCAACCCTCATGATTTGTATCAGGACCAGCTATGCCTATATATGGGGATTTAAGTTATATATACCTAAGTAGCTAAGGATCTTTCAACTTTACTATACGAACTCTATTAACACGTGACATTACAGAAACTGAAGAGGAAAGCTTAATTTGATGCCATATATCAAACACAGCAGTTCCTGAATTTGGTTTCCCTGTACTTTTGGCAAGTGTGATCAAGAACATAATTGTGAGCTTTAGTTTAAGTTGATCTCTGTCTCTTTGCTTGCCATGAGTGCAGAGGAATTAATCCCTTCATCGCCTATTTAAGTGCACAAGTAATGCCCCATACCAAGCCTTTGCGTGGAAGAGCAGCCAAGTTTTTATTGATTGCAAAAGAACAATTAAATTGCATGCTCTTCCATCATGAGAGCAAGGACACAGCTTCTTGCTCATACAAGCAATTAAATTAAGGCATGAATGAAACAATTAAAGACACTTTTTTTTTTTTAAACTAGGAGAGGAATAAAGTGGTTGCCTCTCTTTTTTTTGTTTCTAAACACTCAACAAAAAAACTCGTTATATCCTAACTCAGGTGAATGATTGGGATAACAAGAATCGTGTAGAAGTATAAATTTTTGTTATTTATAAGGCTATTTTAATGGCGTGCTTCACAAAAGACGAGAAATGAGAACTAATTTTTAATTCCATCCATGTGTTTAATGTTCTTGTTATTTATAAGGTGGCTAACGTATAAGGTGTTGTCACAATGAGTTCTAGCGTTCGAATCTCAATAAAGCTGAGGTAAATACCTCCTTTATATGCTAGTCACTATTCTAAAGGCTAGTAGCCGTCCGTGATTTACCTTCTCCGTGTTGACCTTGGAACGGATTGGCAGAGACGTTGGGGTGAGCGTTATAAGGCAAAATGTAATGGTGAGTTTTATTGGAAAATACTAGTGTCCGATTTTAATAGATTTTTAAAAGAAATTTATATCATGGTGTCACAATAGGATATCTAAATTGTTATCAAGATATTCATGATTCAAACATCAGTTATAATGTATTTATAGGAATTTTTTTTTTTGAAATGATGACATAATTAAAGGAGGTTAGATTTGTGAGTTGATCAACGAGTGCTTAATTTATCCAGGTAACCAAAATTTTAGTGGGATCGAGATAATCATTATTATCAGTAAATCAGCATTATTGTCATGGGTGCACGCGGCACTTCGAGGTAAGGGCACGTCGCCTATCCTGGTTGGCGATCAGATCTTGTCTCCTCGTCTCCGGACACGTACCTCCCATCGACACATCTCTACCGTCCGATCTCCAATCGGCTCGCCTCACCGAGTCCGTCGGTGGCCGAACCATCCGCACGTGCACGAGACCATGCCGACTGCTCGCCGTGTCGCCCGCCACAGATCGACCTCCCACCTTCGCGCCACCTTCCGCGACGCACAACGACTGTTCGATTTGCATCGTACGGCCCGCACGGTGCCAGATCCGCCAGGCGGGGCTATCCGGCGGTGGATGGTGGCGCCTCTAACGTGCGCGCCCCTCTCTATTTAAGCGGCAAACGAACGCGGGTCTCCGCCATCCCCAATTCGAGCTGCTTGCGGCTGTGACTCTAATGGCATTCATCGACGCCGACAAGCTGAGCTATGAGATCTTTTCCTTCCTCGAGAGCAAGTTCCTCTTCGCCTCCTCCACCGCCGCATCACTGGAGAAGTCCGGTGGCTCTGGTGGAAGGATTCGCGTCCTGTCCATCGACGGCGGAGACCGCCCCTCCGACGTCCTCCTCGCAGCCGCCGCCCTCGATCGGCTCGAATCTTCCCTCCGCCGCCATACAGGCGAGCCATCCGCCCGAGTTGCCGACCTCTTCGACGTCGCTGCCGGATCGGGCGCCGGAGGCGTCCTCGCCGCCATGCTCTTCACGAGGGGCCACGACGGACTCCCTCTCTTCTCGGCCGCCGACGCGCTCCGCCTCCTCGTGTCCGAGAGCCGCCGCCGTCGCGGCCGCGGCTTCGCCTCCTCCCGCGGCGGCCTCTTCCGCGGGGTCTTCCGCCGGCCGGGCGGCTTCTTCCGCCGTGTGTTCGGGGACGCGACCCTGAGGGACGCCATCAAGCCGATACTGATCCCGTGCTACGACCTTGCGACGGGGGCGCCATTCCTCTTCTCGCGGACCGACGCCGTGGAGGCGGACGGGTTCGACTTCCGGATGTGGGAGGCGTGCGCCGCCACCTGCGCTGACTCTGCCCCAGTCGAGATGCAGTCCGTGGACGGACGGACGCGGGTGGCAGCGGTAGGCGGCGGAGTCGCTATGGCCAATCCTACCGCCGCCGCCATCACGCACGTTCTGCACAACAAGCAGGAGTTCCCTTTCGCCGAAGGAATGGCGGGCCTCCTCGTACTTTCTCTCGGCACCGCCCCTACTGAACCCTCCCCAATCGGAGCGGCAGAACTCCTCAGGATCGCCGCCGAGGGCGTCGCCGACATGGTACGGACAAGATCAAATCGTAGCCGTTAAATTCTCGAATACTTTAACCGATCGTTAACCGATCGTATAATTGGACGGGCAGGATTGACCTATAATCCAGGCAACCGAACCACGGTGGAATACCTGCGAATAACAAATAAATAACAAATTTAATTCAAAATAAAATATCTCGGATAATTAAAATACGTCAATATATTATTATCTTATCACGAAAAATAATTTTCTTAATCAATTAAGCAGGTGGATCAAGCTGTGGCCATGGCATTCGGACACTGCAGGGCGAATAATTACATTCGCATCCAGGTACATTTCGTACTTCCAATTTAGTCATTTCAAATTCCTCTAATTATGCCCTCGTAGTTAATCTTCTATCTAATCCAATTTCTTCTAGGCCAATAATTTAATGTCCGGAAATTGCACGCCGACTAACTTCATGCGAACGGCCGAAGACATTCTCTCACAGAGAAATGTGGAGTCATTGCTCTTCAGAGGAAAAAAGCTCTCCGAGCAGAGCAACGCCGACAAGCTCGACCGCTTCGGGATGGAGTTGATGATGGAAGAGGAGAGGAGGAAGAAGAGCCCGATCCCGGTTGTGGTGATCAAGCAAGCGATGACACCGCGGACATCGTCGGCGACCACCATCACCACAACCGTCGCCACCACTGCCACCACGATGTCACCGGTCCACTGAAAGAGTGTACTCTTGATGAATTAGCTAGTTCTTAGATGTGCATGCATGTTCCATGTTATTGCTATGGAACTTTTTTTTTTTTTTGAGTTTATTTGGAGAGAATTGACAAGCATGGGAGACGAAATCAAGTTTGGTGTTTGTCTAAATTATTAGCGTGGCCATTGTCTAATTAATGTTACTTCAATGAGCAATATATCATTTCACTACTCCTTTAATTACCTACGTGAAATCAAAAGCTATAGTTAAAGAACATAGTCAGCTGCCTCACATGTGGCCATGCCTCCCTTGAGATCTTAAACGCTCAATGAGTAAGTATTAAATTCACTGAACTCTCTACTAGTAGTTGAACTAGGTGCTTGAAAGATCAATTTTAGTTTCATAGTCTAACAAAGATTTTATACTTAAAAAATACCATCAGAAAAGAGTTTTTTCTTCACACTGTTTTTTCTTCACTCGGAGGAAGAAGCTTCTTCCAAGAAGCTACCTTTCGGTCGAATCTGATGATCTTAGATCCCACAGCTCATGACCTAAATCCAACAGGTAGGCCATGCAATCTTTCTCTCTCTGTTCATATTTATTTATTTATTTATTTATTTATTTATTTACGTGTTTATGTTTTAATAAATATATATAACTTGATACATTGATAATTAACCTTCAACTTGACCAACAGCAACAGCTCATTCATTTTGGCATCGCATTCACTGTCAGATTATAGAAACAGTTTTTAAAAGAAAATAAATATCAGATCTCTCGTGTATTTGGATGAGTACAAGTGAGTGTTCTGATACTGTAAGCTGTAATATTAATTTTTGCTAGCTGTATAAAATAATTCAAGCACATCTCTCGTGGGCGCTACATCTGATTGATTATTGAATAACTTAATTTTTTTTTCACCATACAATAAACATGGATTCTTCATAGTAATAACTGCTAGATTGAGTAATTAACTGCTATTTTTTTTAGGGTGAATAAGACAAGGATGCATTGCTGCTCATCACATGGATTAGTTTGGCTCAGACCTAGTAAATGATAATTAATTAACCTATAATTACTTACCTGATGCCATTGATGATACGTATATCTTGGAAGCTGGAACCCTTAATCAGTGATGTTAATTATGCTTAATCAAAAGTGGTTTAATTAATCTGAATAATCTATATAAAGAAAAATTCTGCAGGTTGCTGAAGAACTTTCTTGGTAACTGCAATCAACGCTATTATTTTTTTCTGAAACAAAATTCCAAGTGTGTGATCCCACGTGCAAGGACAAAACCGTAATTGTGCATAAGACTATAACAAGTTGAGACGAGTCGAGCCAAATTTTAGAGTGTTCAAATTTATTTGATAAAGTAATCAAGCCAAATTTAAAACGAATCAAATTTTTAAAATTATTGTTTAAGCTTGGTTTAGTTTATTTTTTATGAGCTTTAAGTTATTCGAAGTTTGACTTGAGTTTGATTTGTTTAGATGTTATTGGACTTTCAATTCAAGCTTAACTTGAACTTGGTTCGAATTTGATTAGTTTAAATGTTATTGAGCTCTCGATTTAAGCTTGTTTGATTATTTGAAATTTTTACTTATTTGATTGATTATTAAGTTTGATAATTTAAACTTATTTATTCATTTTATTTTTTTATTTAATATATTGATAAGAGTTTTATTAATGAACATTGATCCTGTTCGAACCAGAAATCAACAGACGTTGGGCACGTGGCGCTCCCTGGCTCGCTGATGTAGATCTCCGACTGGTGGCGCGATGCTCCGGCTAACCTGCACAGAAGTCGGGCCGGGAAGGGGGTTCCCGGCGACGACCCTCCGATGCTCAAGTCAGGTAAATTACAATGAACAAGGTGGCTCCCAAAGTCTCAGAGTACGTACCCCAGAATCCTCTGTCGATGAAACCTGAGGTTCTTTATATAGAGCTGTGAAAGGTTTGGGCACGCGTACCAAGGTGCATAAGTGTCCTCTGTCCTATCCTAGGTATGCGGCTGTCAGAAAGCTTACATGTCCTTTCCTAGGTACGCGGCTGTCAGAAAGTTTACCTGACCCATATCGCTACAGTCAAAGCATGCCCTCGATGGGACAGCAGAATCCCCTGTCACAAGATTTGGAGCATGGCACACACGTGAAACCTACAGGTTGTCAAAGAAAGAAATCCTCTGGCCTTTTCCTTTGCTCCAAACTTGTAGTCCGAGCGGACGGATACCTAAACATCCGACCGGACCTCCGCAGTGGTTTACTTGTGCTTTGTGGAGACTAACAAACAGGGGTGCTTTATGACTGCGGTCGGTCAAAAGGTCAGCTCGGTCCATGACCTTTTTAACTGAGCGTCGGAACCCCGATTTGACAGGGTGCCTCCCAACTATAAGTGCGAGCCGGCCGGACCCCTCCGGGTACTCGATTCCATCGGCCGGCCGGCAGTCCAATCGGACCGGCCGTCTACGGTCGTCCGTCCGGTCGGACCACACTCTCGTCTGAGTGGGCGGCTGTTCCGGTGACTTCCCCTTGGCGTTGACTTTGCAAGAAAAGGGGGGGGGGCCACTCTTACTACCGGATCAAACATGATTCGTGAATATTGTTCACGAACATTGTTCATGAATATTAATAAATTGAACGTATATATATTCATGTTTATTTGTTTGTTTAGTTTAATGAGCTATTCAAACCTATTTATTTAATTCATCTTGTATATATTAAATAATTATAAATTAATTTTACTAAATTGAATACTAAACTTATTCACAAAAGTTTAATTCATTTATAACCTAAAGTGTCTTCGGAGCATTTGAATAGCAAACAAAGAATAAGGGCGTCATTGGAGGGCCTAGCAAAGGGATGGGCTGGGCTTGTTGGAGTCTATCAATTTTAAGGCCCAGCCCATTTCAACAATTGGATTTACTATTTTATCAATCCGACCCTTGTATTGCTTATTTGGTTCCACAAAATATTTTTTAAATATTTTAATAATAAAAAAATAAGGATGTTGTCTTTATTTTTGCCCTTAAATTAATCATCAACATTTTAGAATTATTTAGAATAATTTTATCGAGGATTAGAGTTACTTTTGACCAAAACTATTATTATATTACTGCATCAATATGATAAAAAGATGAAAAATTATTTAAGAATTGTGTGTTTTGATTTCCAAAACCATAAATATTTTAAAGACAAGAAAAACTAACCCGAGATTTGCAAACCTATAATTAAAATAAGTGAAAAATAAGGGGGCCAACTAGAAGTTCTCCCGTTTTAATGTTATTAACCTTTCCGTATAAATTCACATCCCCATTTTTCCTTCCGTCGCCACGCTATCTGTCATTCTACCTCGACGCGGACAGAAACAGAAGACGAGAAAGGGAGAGAAATCTGCTCCCGGCTTCGTTTCCGTCAACGGATCCTGATCCATTTCTCCCACCAAAGGATACGAGGACACAGCTGCTTCGTTGATTGCTCCATCCGTCGTCGAGGCAAAGGTACCTCCATGATTCGTCTTCTTTGTCTTGATCATTCCCTTTTTAGGTATCTTCGATTTCGATGTTTAGGTACCTTTTCCTTTGCCCTGTTATTTGCCGCTGTTGCTTGTTTGGGTGTGATCCTTCCCGATTTGCTGTCAATCTGTGACTCAGGCAACCCTGCTACTCGAATAGCTTCTTTTATTCTTAATCGGATGTTTATATGTAGATATTTGCACTTTTTTTGTTCGAACTTTATTCTGTTAAAGATTGTATCTATGTGTCTAGCCGTTGATCGCAATGCCTCTTTTTCTACAGTTGGGGAAATATATCGACGATTAAACATTTGTTGTTTTTCTTGACCTTTTTCGTCCATTAGACATGGGCAATGTTATCTCGGTTCTTATCTGGCGTATTTTTTTATGAGTTTTTTTTTATTGTTAGTGTACAATCTTTTTTATTGATTGATTTCGTATTGTTATGCATCTCGAGAATCGTAGGATCAGCAGCCAATTGTCGTGATAGACACGATTCAGCTATGCAGAGCCAAATTGTTTGCTGCGGATGCAGGAGTGTCCTTCTTTACCCAAGGGGATCGATGGAGGTGCGTTGTGCGATATGCAGCACAGTCACCCGAGCTGCTCCAGGTACCCCATTTACGTTTGTTGATTTAAGTTATTTTCATATCATAGAAATCTGGTTGTGGCAAAAGAAAAAAAAAAGTTATGCTTCCAACCTGATACCATTACGACAAACATTTAGTTGCTTTTCTTTTCAGCCATGCGTTTCAACATCAAGTGGCAACAGTAATTAATAAACTATATTACTGTCTAACATACAAGTAGACATAGTTTTTGTCTAAAATAAATTGACTTATAAAATCTGTTGTGAACAACTATCAAGTAATGCTTATGTTTGGATGATTTTGTTTTGTTTCTATAGCCTCTCATGTACTATGCAGTTTAAATTTTCAATGTGAATAACCTATGAGTCACTTGTGTACATAGCAAACTAGTTAGTTTAATATAATTTACTTACACTAAAAATATAGGCACCCAAGGAAATTCAACTTTTTGGGTATACTATCCCTCCTCCCCCTCTATTCTCTTACCAACCTATGAGATGCAAGAGGATTTGATATCTGGGTTTGCATTTTTCTCCTATCATTTGATAGTTCAATACTTTTGGCCCCAATAGTTCTGGTCAACTGTCTTGTAACAACATCTCAACGGGTTCTTTGACAGAGTCATATCCATTCAATTTCCATGTTAATTTGGCTCTGTGATATTCAATTATTCATCAGAACACATTAATGGTGTTGATTACTGATAGTAGTGAATTGAGTTTCAAGTCATTTCACTGTCTCATAATGCCTTTCTAAGAGCTTTTAAATCTCATAAGGGTGAGAAACTGGGTTTATTTGCCTCCCCTTTTTATGGAAAGGACATCTGTTTTTGTTGCCAGTCAGGCATGAATATTAGGCTACTTCTTGCCTAGTCAACATTATACAGTTTAGAATTGACATGATGCCCTTGTGGGTGCAGAGGGCTATGCATTTCTGCTCTATAACCAACAATTATTGTCTCAGCGGTTTCATCTTTTTGTCTAACCAGGATTGCTTAGGGGGCGTTTGGTTTGTTTGTATTTTCGTTTTCATTTTCAGAAAACTGCATTTTTCCGTTTTTTGAAAAATGACTTTTCTGCAGTTTTTGTTTTCTTAGAAAACACTCTCTCGTTTTTTAGAAAACAACGTGGAAAATACAAACCAAACGCATTTTTCATTTTCTCAAAAACTGAAAATAGAAAATAACCTAGAAAATACAAACCAAACGCTCCCTTAGATACTTGTTATTGCATTATATGTTAAATTGAGGTACTACTGTTCCTCTTAACTTAAGCGGATAATTTTTCTTTTTATCGTTTTAGTTATATAGGCAAGCCTAATATGAACTTCACAGGAATGGATATGGCTCAATTGTTATGTTGTGGCTGTCGAACAATGTTAATGTATGCTCGTGGTGCAACAAGTGTAAGATGTTCCTGCTGTAACACAATCAATCACACTATATCAGGTATCTATTACTTTATTTGTAGTTGATTTTCCCTTCTTCTTGGTTAGTTAACTTTAACATCACTTTCTAGTGATTTACAACAATTATTTAAGATATGCACTATCTTCTTAAACGTGCATTGAGATAATAAAATTGCTTCTATGACAAATGCGGATACCGACAAAAAATAAAAAACAGTCCTCCATGACATCTTTTGTGAGGAGTGACTACATGTTTTTGTGAGACCTCCATAATTTTCCATTTATACAATGAAATGTTCAAGAGTTATAGAGTCACCTGTATCAGAGGTTGGTAACTTAATCATCCGTGATAATAATTGGAGAAAAGGAAGTCCATCTCTCACACAACCAAAATTGAGGAACTCTTTTCCTCAGCTCTTGTCCTCTGAATGTTATTTAAGAATGTCAGAAAATCGTTGGGATTTGGGAAGGAACCTCCCTTTTTAAGTCCAGTTCTTTAGACATTCAATTAGTATAGCTTTTCTTTAACATGATATTTCAACTGCTGCTAATTTTTTTAAGTCAATTTTTTACCCTCATGGACAGGGGATGGAATTTCTAATAATAAACAATGATTATATATAAAGCATCAGAGTTGATAGTTATAAGTTATACGAGTGTTTGTATAAATTGAATCCTGCTTGGAGTATTTAGCTATCAGGAATAATGAGGGAGTTTTATATGCATTTCATATAATACAACTATATTCCCTTAACATTGTAGTAGAGTGAGTCTTCTCGTAGATTTAATGTTTTTCCCATTGTTTCCAAAAAACGTCAACTCTATTCCAGTCAGATGAGTTGGATCGTGATCAGCTGGGGCACATGACTTTCTCATTGAAATTCATGACATGCTCAAAATCTACCTGGCTGAAAATAAACTTCATATTGAGAGAATACTATTTAATTGGCATGAAATTTGGTCAAATTTTGTTACAATCAGCTAATCAATATATTTCTTCCCTAGTGTAGAGAAATATAATGTTTAAATGTGGGAGTAAACATGTCTACTAGTTAATTCCACCCAGCATCGGCTTGTTGCCCTTCATTTGAATCCCATGCTACTATGCAATATCTGTACCTTGAAATGATGCAACACACAAGACAAAACAGCATCCAGAGATTAATGTGGAAGAGAGAGATATGAACATGAGATCCAAGAGCAGTGGAAAGTTGGTATCTGTGTTGATAAGAGAGAGGGAGCAACTTGATTTAAGGAAAAATTAATAATCAAGTCTAACTTATGAAGCACTGAGGTATATTATAAAACAATAAGCTGTGAACTATCATATAAAACACAATAATTAACAATAAATAAAGAAATATGAATATGAATGAAAATGAAAATGAAAATGAAAACTAATAATAAGCTGTATAAGTTGTTGGATAGAAAAAAAAGCATCCATAAATTCAAATATCCTTATTGTATAACTATTTTGTAAATCTGATACTAGATCTAATATCTTGTAATACTTAAATAATGATAATATTTTGAAAAAAAAGATGTTATCAGTATTGAGAATGACACCGTAACAATCAAAATAAACTATTTTAAATTGCTAATCAAATATTTAGGTATCTTAGTTCAAAATTATTAAATGTTTATACGGGAATAAGAAACAAATGTATAATATTAGCATTTCTAAAATATCATTTTGAAGGCCCATGCACTGTTATATGGAAAAAACATGCAACATATATTTAATATTATTATTTAGTAATTTTGTAATATCATAATTATGATTTATGAAGGTCCATTCACTTTAGTCGCCTCTCGACCTCTCCAGTCTTCTTGCAGCTTATGTTGTCAAGATGCTCTACCAAGCCAAGCACGTTATCTCCCAAGATGAGCTGTTTGTCATCCATGGTATGAGCTAGTTGATAGGGTCCCGTCCCTGGCACTGATTACCCAAATGATCTTGTGCTCTTCACAGAACCTGCGAGTTTATTTAATTAACAGATAAATTACATTTATAAATGACACTTGGACTGACAGCTTTCAAGCATCAATGCTAACTCATAAATTACACAATACTAATTTGGAGAATCAACTGACTACTAAGTGAAACCATATACGAAGCATCGGCATGCTCACTCATGATTCTTCAATCCTTACTACACACATTACTATGGTTGCTACAATTGATACTAGTATGTGAACCGTAGTGAGTAGAAATTTTGTTTTATGGTGACATTTTGATTGATTTTGAATCTGCTTTCCTATATCTTGTTAAATGCAGCAAATCAAGTTTCTCATGTGAACTGCGGCAATTGTCGTACAACACTGATGTACCCATATGGAGCGTCATCTGTCAAATGTGCAATTTGCCATTACATTACTAATGTTGGGGTATAATTTGAGTGTAACTTCTTTTTTTTTCCTTTCATCCTATTTCATCATCTTAGTTGATCTCACCTAGTAGGATAAGGCTTAGTTGTGGTTGCGTCCTATTTTCATTACCTTTTCTGACAATCATTGTGTTATTCAAGATGCCAAATATGAGAATTCCTGCCCCTGAAGCACCAAGGCCCAATGAGACTGCACCTATCCGGCCATCAACATCAGTTGTGTATTCGGCTTTCTAACTCTCTTAACTTTCACTATTTCATATAATTCTTTTATTTATTCATTTTATTGTGGTTTCCGTAGCATTCTTCTCGAGTTCCAAATACAACAGTTGTGGTTGAAAATCCCATGACAGTGGACGAAAGTGGAAAACTGGTAAGCCTTGATCTGTGTTCTCTACGAAGTTTAAAGACCATTAAAAAAATTTAGATGTATGCAGGTGAGCAATGTTGTTGTTGGAGTCACTACGGGGAAGAAATAAGATTGGGCTTGTTGTGTAGAACAATTATGTGTTTATACCTTTGTTGCGTAAAAAGAATGGAGTTTCGCCATCAAAGAACTCAGATTTTTTTTATTGATTGTGATGCATTGTTTGTAAAAATTTAACAGTCTACCCGTCTATAGTGTTCGATGACTTCGATCTCAATGGTGAATGTTCCTGGGTGGTGCGTAATGTGCATACCTAATTATTTACGGCAGGATGTAGAATTCTTGATAATTCCATGTGTATGCGTTGATGATGAGCCATTATTATCTTAAGATTGTTCTCTTAACTTCTTTTTTATGACAGCCGGTGGAACTTGATCAGGTTTCTCTAGCATCGGCGTTATCTGATTCATGTTTTTTTTTTCCTTATCCTCTCCTTTATCTTCATTGAACTGAATAGATCGAGTTCTCTTTTCATTGTCCATGATGAATGATATCACCGTGAAGATAAAATGAAAACAAAATATAGTTGATAAGAGAATTCAGATACGTGTCATTCCATGTCTGGCGCCACATGTTCTTCCTTGATCGTCGGCATCTTCCTTGCTCGACCTCATCTTCTTCACTCTCGAGTTCCATTGCCGCAAATCTCGACAGTTCTAGCTTGCGATAGAGTTGACTCAGTTCCTCTTTTGTTCTTTGATACTCGTATTTTTACTTGTGTTTTTTCTTGATGTCTTTTTTTTTTTTTTGGTAGATTGCAGCGTTCAAGAAAGAGGCTGAACATTTCGGAGCATTGTGATTTTGCCATTGATCATGGATGATGGACCACTATGTTATAATGGTTAAAACAAGAGCAATCTGGGAGTTTACGAGAGCTCGATTGATCGAAACGAAGCTGAATTGAGGTCTTTGTAAGGCCCCGGCGCTAGCCCTTCCACCATCCCATTCACTCTCGCCGTCAGTCGCTGTCGCTGCCTCTGAACAAAGTAAGCAATAACGGCCGCCGCCGCTCCAGCCAACACCATGCCGCCCACTGCCAGCAACGCCACCTTTACCACCACCCTCCCGCCGCCGCCGCCTCCTCCGCTCGTGGACCTGACCTTGAAGTACCCTTCCCTACTCTGGTCCGCCTCCATCAGACTTTGTATCGGGAAGTCCAACCAGTAGCAGTAGCCCGAAGCGTTGTTGTAGATCGCGCCCCAGCAACTGCAGTTCTGCTCGCAAGAACCCTCGCATTCCTCCAAAGACGCCACCTTTTCGCGTGCCGCCAGCTCTTTGTGCGCCAAGTCAACGCCTTTCCTCCTCAAGATCCCGAACTCGTTATTTGCGGCGTCGCAGAAGTCGCCGGAGGCAGCTGGGAGGCACCCTCCCTCCTCCTCCCTGGCGTCGTCGAGGCAGCGACATCCGCCGGAGTTGCCACAGAGCCCGTAGGCGCCGCAGGATGCAGGGATCTCGCAGCGGTCGGCGATGGCCTCGAGGTCCCTGACCCAGATCGTGCCGTTCCAGTAGTAAGCTCGGAGGTTGCCGTCGGATTCTAGGGTTAAGCGGCGGAGCCCACGGATTCCTCGATTGAAGCTGCTGAATGGGAGCACGTCGACAGGGGCGGAGTCCGTTTGATACATCCCCAAAAAACCCTCTCCCACCCGCGCGTAAATCGCTCCTCCGCCGGCGACAATCTCCGCCTTCGCTTCCATGGCCGCGTGCTTCCAATATATTACCGGCGGCACGCCTCCGGGAAACTCCATATAAAGGGCGACGTAACTCTCCGCCACCCTCATCGAGAAGCTCTGATCTAAAGACTTAACAACGGCGGCAGAGGTAAAGTTCTGACCTTGAACCAGCGTATCCGCTGGAAAATTGAAGCTTTCCCAGAGCACCACCACGGCGCCCCCCGCCGCCAGCTTCTGGACTTGAAGGTTGGACGAGTCGAGGAGCACGAGGCGCTCGCCGGCGTCGACCGCGGGAGTCGACCAGATAATCCCCCTTTCCGAATCCGACAAGACGAGGCTCCCGTTGAAGGATAAGGAAACATCGGCTCTCCAGCGGAGGGGTCGCGCCAGGGTGGCGCGCCAGAGAGCGGTAGAGGAGGGGAGGTGGAGGACGGCGAGGTCGAGCAAGGAGGAGCCGCCGTCTCCACCCCGAAGGAAGCCGAGGGAGAAGACGCCGGTGGGGTCGGCAAGCAGGGGCTGGAATTGGGAGTAGGAAGTGTCGTGGGCGACGGAGAAGCCTCTGTGAATCTCATGGCCGACGGAAGAAGCTGCAACGGTGGTGCTCAAGTAAACAAGAAGAAAGATTGGAGTCGAAAAAGGAACCACCTTTACCGCGGCCGCCATGGCAGAGACCTCCTTCACTGTAACTCTGCCTTTGCTGCGCAAAGGAAGCGTAGGTCACAAAACCAACTGGTTTCATCCATTAATTACTGGCAACAGCCGATTAATAATTATTGGATATGCAATCAAAGATGATCCTTTTAAATTTACTCCTCGAAACAAAAGAAAAGCTGATGCCTGATCAAAGAGACGAGCACTATGGAGAAATAAGAGCCGTTTTTTGTTTGTTTCTGCTGAACGTTTATTTATGAGTGCAATATTTTGACTTTTACGGCGTGCGGATGGATTTGACCTTATGCTTTCTCTCGAAGTTGACAAGTTAATGGGTGTATCTAAGTTAAAATTAGACCATTTTTCTCTCCGTTTTTTTTAAACAAATTCCTTTTTTAGAAAGAAATATTAGATTTATCTACGTTGACTTTCGAGTTTTTTTTGATATCTGCAGTTGGATGGCCGTTGATATTTGATGGTGGCTGCTGCGTTGACGACCGTGCAGAAGAGATAAAAGTATAAACTTAAAAAAAAAACATAGCGGTTAGGTTTACTTAGCCTTTATTTTATTGAGGCATTTTATGCTGTCCATATCAGATGCGCGTCCCGCGTGAGCATTTGAGGGTCCCAGCGTAACAGGTGGCAGTCAACCCTACCACGCAGGTCCCCTCAGACACATACGCATAATACCCTGCTCATCCTATAGACCTATACTAGTTGTTTCCTCATCAATAAATCTTAAAATCTAAATCCTAAATCTTATGAATAACATATCAAATAAATAAATAAGCATAACTATCTTCTCTTTACTTTAATTACATGAAAATATTGTTAATTTCTATAAATCTACATCAAAGTTATGTTAGCACCACCAAACAAACATTATCTATCTTAATACTAATTTTTACAAATTATTATTACTGTGGTGGTGATTTCTATAAATTAGTACTAAGATGGTGTTGACACCATCAAACTGGCACTATTCATTTTGGTACTGATTTATACATACCAATATTATCTTGGCATTAGTGTGGAGATAGAGGATATCGTCCTTTATTTCATGTAGAAATCATCATTCTATATTTGAATTTCTAGATCCACCACTGTATATGGGTGATAAATATATTAATTTATTTCTTATATAAATTAATAGTGTTAGTGGATAAAGAGAAAATTTTCAAAACATAATTTTTTTATATAACAATTAGACATAAATTTTACCACACGCTAGCCCTTTTGAATTTTTGGAGCACGAAAGGAGAGAAGATGAATTTTAATGGTACAATGCAATTTCAACGTTAATTTTCTTACCTATATAATTTCTCTTGTTTTTTGGTAAGCGGCCGATATCTAAGTCTCTTGCTTGACTAATTTTAAAGGTAGTCAATTCAACTTCAAAAAAAATTCTTACCTATTATCTGGATAAATTAAAAAAAGTATAAGGATAAATTAAAAAAAGTATAAGGTTTGTCCAGACAGTTAAAATTTACTATAATTAAATTTCAAATTTTAGATACTTGAGAACTTAACCATGGCATCCTGCCCGAGGCTATTAATAAATTAATTGCAAATTTTAATTTTTGATCATAGTGATCAATTATTTAGCAAGCCGAATCTAATTATCTTGACCAATATCTAATTAGGGTCCCACATAATAAATACAATAGTTGCTTCTTACCTATAAAACTTTATTGACATCAATGCTCCCAAATGTAATTGACGGACGAGGAATATTTAAGCTCGTGCTAAATTTGCCACTTTCATGTTAAATCGTGTTAATTAATGTTAATTATATTTTTTTCATTTTCATTTAATAAAGGAGGTGCAACTCGACAAATTCCTCAGCTGTCCAATTTTTTTTTTTTTTTCATGTTTTTCACTGCTTCCGCATCACCACATGAAACACATTAGTCCTTTTCTTCCTGCTTATCACGTACAGTAAGATGTCCTTTCACGTGAAATAATAATACTTATCCTGACCTCTTCCCGGAGCCTAGCAGGTGCCGTGTTAGATTTTCAAATGACTGATCCAAAGAATTTCAGGATGGAGACTAAGTTGTATTGAATTATAATTTTTTTTTTTTCCAGTAAATAGTAGATCTGAGTAAGAGGATCGTCTGATCCAGACGACTATGAATATCTTCTGATCATGTTCGTGTACTGAATCGATAAAAACTGAGGACATGGTACTTTTCGTTGTTCCCAGGCAATCTCCGTAGTGGCGTAAGTCTCCGATGAACCTGTAACAAAATCGGGCCGGGGAAGGGATTCCCGGCGATAACCCTCCGACGCTCAAGTCAGGCGATAGCGAAAAGAAACAGAGGCAGAATAGAGAGTGACTACAATAGATGAGGAGAAAAAAATCATACCTCCGTCGAAGTCCGGGGATCTTTATATAAGACCCCGGAGAGGCGCGTGCACGCTTCCCGAGGCATGCACGTTCCTCAAAGCATACTTCAGAATGATTGTGTCAAAAAAGCATGTCTGACGTCATACCACAATTGTCCGAGCATATCTCTGCCACGACAGCGGAAACTTCTTCCGTACGATCCTTGGTACGACCCGGCAGTCGACCATGCTGTTTGTCGGCGGCAGAGGTCTCGAGAATGATATCACTAGCTGCCTCTTTTGTCCTCTTCTAAGCCCTTTGTCTCTAATTGGGCCGGACGGGCTGGTCGCTCGGCCTCCAGGGCACTCAAGTATATATACACCTCGGACCGGGCGAGACGGCCGCTCGGTCACATATTCAGACGGGGCACCAGCTTTTGTCCTCTCTCTCTTATCATTTTTTTC